>NW_024112741.1:0-13305 GCF_003073215.2 Triticum urartu | reverse complement strand
GACTTACGAAGCTCTAAGCAACCGGTTGGAGGAAAAAAGTTTGGAGGAACAAGTTTGGAGGAAACAATTTTCAAGTGAAGTTGATGTTGTCAGTTTTTACCTCTAATGTTTTGGTGTGCCACACCCATATGGTGGAGAGACGGGGCTATAGGTGTACATCAACAAAAGATACATCAAATTATCTTTCCAATGCAAAAAACCTCACATCATTTGGAGTTGTGAGTCAAAAGTTCTAGTCATTCTCGTGGAAGGTGTCCAGACTGTTAAGACTTCGTGAATTTCCGAGGAGCTCTGCAACAACTCCCAAAGTTGACTGCTTATTAACCCAAGGAAGCCATGCAAACCTGTTTACTTTTGAAACCATTTTCACACCTAGCCAAGGGGGGTTGTCCCTGCTATAAAACCCCATCTCCCCCATCCTCTAGAAAAAAACCTTTTTGTCAAAGCATTCAGGTACAAGCTTATGCAGCAAGAGTGCTAGAGAGATCCGTGAGATCTTGCTACCTTTGCTCTTGTGAGTTCATTTGGATTCGCGAGAAGGAGCCTCTAGTTCCCCCTAGTTCGTGCTCTACGGTTCCGGCCGTTTTGTGTGGATTAGTCCCGGTTTGTGGTTCTGCGATTGTTCAGACAGCGGGTTGGAGTTCTTGTAGTTTCGGCTAGCCTTCCCCAATGTACGGGCTGCATCCAACCTTGGCAGGTATAAAGCTAGTTACCCCGGCTGCTTGCAGCTAGTTATCCCTCCCGATTCGATCCTACGACGTGAAGATCGGGCCACCCTCGGGTATGAACTCGTTCATCGGGTTTCCCACCTATCATGAAGACCACTTTTGTCAGGATAACTTGTACTAGCTGTCCCCTTCAAATTGGCCCGCCATTGTTGCCTCTCTTCCCGCTCGATATTTGGGAAGAGGACCAGGTCCAATATAAATAGGACTAGCCACCACACTAGCAGGGGACGGATCATTCAGACCATCCACACACACAAGCTCGCCGAGCCCAAGAACACCTCAACCTCAGGAGGTTGTTCTTCCCTTGTACTGTTCATCATCAGCCCCAGAGGCAATCCACCACCACCACACTAGAGTAGGGTATTACACCACAACGGTGGCCCGAACCAGTATAAACCTCGTGTCTTTCTGTGTTGCGAGTTCGTCGAGTTCGTCCACGAGATCTTAAAGAGCTAGGGCGTAGATCGGTGGGAGGAAAAGACTTCGCGCGCACCCCAGTGTTCGAACCTTAAGGGTTTGCTGGAACCCCACATCCGACATTTGGCGCGCCAGGTAAGGGGTGCGCCGGGGCTTCTCTCCACCAACCAGCGCCCCGTACCGCCGCACTACTCCCATGGCAGGTGCCCCGCCACAACCTCTTGCGACAACACCAGCAACATGGAGTCTGGGTACCGAGCCTGGCCCCCGCTCTGTGGCGAGTGCAGTGGCCAGCCAAGTTCGGGCCAGAGATGCCGCCGCGTTACGAACGGTGCGGCAGACCTAGCGTTGGTTCCTGCTGGCGTATGAGGAGGCCGTCCTCGAGGCCGGAGCGACGACAAGAATCATGGCCAAATGTTTTCCCATGGCCCTCGCCGGCGAGCGCGCGCCTGGCCTGCTCAACCTCCCGGGGGAATTCCCACGGTGGGCCATCCTGGGGGAGCTCTGGCAACCTCTTCACGCACGCTACATGGTGTCGGTGCACCACGCAGTCGCGGGCACTACTGGGTGGCTCCCAAGCACCTCCTTCAGATCGCCACGTTCAAGCCTTTCGTCATGATTTGGGGCAGCCTGCAAAGCGCCCGGGGGCTCCGCCGGGTTGGGCTGCGCCGGAGGCCGCCCTCACCTTCGGCTCGGAAGACCACCCCGGCTCCACCGCCAGCTCCGGGATGCTCCCGATGCTCTGCACGCCCACCATCTGCAACGTGGCCGTCACCAAGACCCTCATCGACGGCGGCGCCGGCCTCAACTTGCTCTCCGTAGAAGCCTTCAGCCTTCTTCATGTGCCGCTCGAACGGCTCGGCCTCAGCAAGCCCTTCACAGGAGTGGGTGGTGGAGCTGCCCACCCTCTGGGGCAGATCCGCCTCCCTTGGAGATGCGAGTGGTCACCTTTGGCACGCGAGACAACTATCGCACCGAGCTGGTGGACTTTGACATCGCCCGCATCGGTCTCCCGTACAATGCCATCCTCGGGTACCCGGCTCTCGCTCAGTTCATGGCGGCGACTCACCCGGCCTACAACCTCATGAAGATGCCAGGGAGCAAGGGCGTCCTCACCATCAAGGGGGACACTAAGGAGGCCGTGGAGGCGCTCAGGCTCGCCTTCAAGACCGCGGCAGCAGCACAGCCAGCCGGCGCGGTACACCCGAGGCCAAGGAGACCACGCCCACCAAGAAGAAGCAGCTATTCACTCAAGACAAGGCGGAGACCAAGCAGGTGCCGGTCGACGAGGACGGGTCTTCAAGAGCCACCTTCACCATAGGAACCGGCCTTGACCCGGGACAAGAAGAAGCTTTGGTGAGGTTTTTGCGCGCGAACAAGGAGATATTCGCGTGGGAGCCCAATCAGCTGGTAGGGGTCCCGAGAGAGGTAATCCAGCATCATCTAAGGGTGTGCCCCAACGTACGCCCCGTGAAGCAGCGAGCAAGACGGCAGTCCACTGAGAAGCAGGCCTTCATCGTCCAAGAGACACGCAAGCTGGAGGCGGCAGGTACCATCCGAGAAGTTCGATACCCCGAATGGCTGGCGAACCCCGTCGTAGTACCGAAGAAAGGCGGGAAGGAACGGATGTGCGTCGACTTCACCAACCTTAACAAAGCGTCCCCCAGGATCCGTTCCCGCTTCCACGCATCGACCAAATCATCGACTCCACCGCCGAGTGCGACTTGCTATGTTTCCTGGATGCATTCTCAGGATACCACCAAATCAAGATGGCGGTGGAGGATGTGGAGAAGACAGCCTTCCTGACACCATGCGGGTGTGCTGCTACACCTGCATGCCCTTTGCTGCGCAACGCGGCGCAACCTTTCAACGGGTTGATGCAAATCGCCTTGGGGCGGCAGCTCGGCAATGACATAGTGGTCAAATCTCGCGAGGCGAGGACATTGATTCAAGACTTGGAGGAGACCTTCGAGAGCTTGCCAAGTGAACTTGAGGCTTAACCCGGAGAAGTGCGTGTTTGGCGTCCCCTCCGGCAAGCTACTGGGGTTCCTCGTATCCCACAGAGGGATCGAGGCGAACCCGGAGAAGATCAAGGCCATCGAAGACATGAGCCCACCACAGACCCTCAAGGAAATGCAGAAAGCTAGCAGGGCGGGTGACCGCATTAGGGCGTTTCATCTCCAAGCTAGGCGAGCGCGCCTTACCCTTCTTTAAGCTCATGAAGAAGAAGGGCCCGTTCGAGTGGACCCTGGAGGCCGACCGGGCCTTCCAAGACCTCAAGAAATACCTCACCAGCCCCCAGTGATGGTGGCACCGCGGCCTCTCGAGCCTCTGGTGCTCTACCTTGCCGCCACCCCGTACTCCGCCAGCGCGGCGCTGGTGTTCGGGAGGAGCGCCAAGACAAGGGTGTGCCGCGCCAAGCCAGAGCTGATGCAGCGCGGGGTCGCGGGCAGCAAAACCATCAGCCCAGGCAGAGAGAAGACCAGAGCGGCAACATCGCGAGAAGCTCCTGAGGAGGTCAGGTCTCGGGAAACCCACCACCTCAGGATAGGCCACAATCTCCACGGGACCCGAGCCTCGACAGTGTGCTAGCCCTCGTCGAGCACCCGGTGTACTTCGTCAGTACCGTACTGCAGGACGCGAGGACGCGCTACCCCATGCTGCAAAAGCTCCTGCTCGCACTCTTGGTGGCCTCGCGCAAGCTGTGGCACCACTTTCAGGGCCACCCCATCAAGGTCGTCTTAGCCTACCCATTGGAGAGGGTGCTCAGGAGCCCTAACTCGGCCGGAAGGGTTGTTGAGTGGAACATCGAGTTGCAAGCATTCCAGTTGGAGTTCAGCACTACCAGGGTCATCAAGGGATCCACGCTCGCTGATTTTGTGGCAGAATGGACAGATGCCCCAGCTCTTGAGGAAGGAGAAGACTGGTCCACCTCCCCAGGAAGCGAGGCACCAGATGGCTGGGTCATGTATTTCCGTGGCACCTTCGTGCATCAGGGCGCGGGGGCTGGAGCAGTGCTCATCTCGCCCACTTAGGACAAGCTCTACTACGCCATGCAACTCTGTTTTCAGAACGGCGAGAAGGTCTCCAACAACATCACAGAATACGAAGGCCTCATAGCTAGCCTGAGGGCTGCGGCGGCTCTAGGGGTGAAGCGTCTCACCGTCAAAGGCGACTCACAGCTCCTGGTCAACTTTTCCAACAAGGTGTACGAGCCAAAGGACGAACACATGGAGGCCTACCTCGCGGAGGTGCGCAAGATGGAAAAGCAGTTCTCGGGCCTAGAGCTGTAGCACGTGCCCCAGGGCACCAACAAGGAAGCCGATGACATCGCCAGGAGAGCATCCAAGCGGCAATCGCAAGAGCCCGGCGTCTTCGAAGAGCGGCTCTTCAAGCCATCAGCTTGGCCACCTCTTTCAAGCATGACTCAGCCTCGGGAGGAACTTCCATAGCCCCCGGCCATGGGAGCCCCAGCTTGTGGCCCGACCTCAGGAGCTCGGCTGCTCTTGGCGCTCGAGCCCAGGAGGAGTGCTAGATCAAGGAATTCAAGGAGTACCTGATGCACGGGACGCTGCCGGAGAAGAAAGAGGACGCGGAGCGCATGGCCCGGCAGGCCATGGCATATTGTATCCAAGACGGTGAGTTATATAGGAAACGACCGAACGATGTCACGCTGCGCTGCATCTCCAGCGATCAAGGAAGGGAGTTGCTGATTGACATACACGGTGGTGACTGCGGACACCACTCGTCGTCACGGACCCTCGTCGGCAAGGTGTTCGGCAGTGGGTTCTATTGGCCTACAACACTCAACGACACGCCCGAGCTGGTGAAGTCCTGTGAAGCTTGCCAATTCCACGCCAAGCAAATCCATCAGCCTGCTCAGGGCCTCCAACCCATCCCACTCACATGGCCGTTTGCGGTCTGGGGGCTGGACATCCTAGGCCCGTTTCCCCGGGCTCCAGGGGGCTACCGCTATCTCTACGTTGCCATCGACAAGTTCACCAAGTGGGCAGAAGTGGAAGCCGTCCGTACCATTCCAGCCGGCTCTGCTGTCAAGTTCATCAAGGGCCTTGTGAGCCGCTTCGGGGTCCCCAACCGCATCATCATAGATAATGGTTCGCAGTTTACTAGCAACCTCTTCAAAATCTACTGTGTTAACCTTGGAACATAGATCTGCTACACTTCGGTGGCCCACCCCAGGAATAACGGTCAGGCCAAGCGCGCTAACATGAAGGTCCTGAGGGTCCTCAAGACCAGGACCTTCAAGAAGAAGCTGGAGGCCTACGGCAGGGGCTGGCACGACGAGCTCCAGTCCGTGTTGTGGTCCATCCGAACCACCGCCACCAACCCAACGGGCGAGACTCCATTCTTCCTCGTCTACGGAGCTAAAATAGTCCTTCCTCACGAGGTCAAGCATCGCTCCGCATGGGTCCTAGCGTTCGACAAAACGCAGCAGGACGCCATGTGGGGGATGGATCTCGTGCTGGGGGAGGAACGCCGTCACGAGGCCGCGTTGAGGGTAGCAAGGTACCAACAAGCGTTGCGGCGATACCACTGAAGCAACATCCTCTCCAGGACGCTCGAGGTGGGCAACCTCGTCCTGAGGCGGGTCCTCTCCAAGGAAGAGTTGCACAAGCTTTCGCCCATGTGGGAGGGCCCGTTCAGGGTCGTCCATGTCTCCAGGCCGGGTGCAGCGCGCCTGGAGATGTAGGACGGGATACCTATCCAGAACGCCTGGAACATCCAGCACCTCCGGAAGTTCTATCCATGAAGCAAGGCCCAGAGTCTGAGAAGCAAGGCCCAGAGCCTGAGAAGAAAGGCCCAGAGCCTGTGAAGAAGGCCCAGTGCATGCGAAGAATTGCCGCCCGTGACACTCTCACGTAATAATGAGTGGGGTTGTACACGCCCCGGAGTCTCAGGAGCGCTGGCCTCAGGCCCTGGGGCTCCCCCCCACGCCTAGTGGACAGCACTTAGCTCCGCGCTGGTGAGAAGACTTGAAGACTAGATTAGGTGCTGGACGCAGCTTTTCATTTGCTTTCCATAGTTGACTCGCTTTTCCTCAATCAAAGTTTTCCCTTGGCGTTCCTTGCTGATTTGATTCCCTCGCCTCTCACTGCATTTTTTCCAGCTCGAATTTTCTCGTGTTCTCTCTCTCTCGCATGCCTCGCGAGGGGGCTAGGCAGGTGCCCTCGCGAGCATTTTGTTCTCCTTTCTGCCTTCTCGCGAGCCACCCTCGTTCGAGCCCAAAAGCTGGCGCACCTCTCCTAGTCCGTGCCCCTCGGGTACCGTGACACAAAGCGCCAGGATAGGGCCAGGATGAATGGAAAATCTTTTAACGCACTTCCTAACGAGTTTTTCGCAGTTCCTGAGTGAATGCAGGCCACCATGGCAATACGAATGCGAGGAAATAAATGCTTCACGGGGAAGAGGGCGTCCTGAGTATAACAGCTTAAGTTACCTTTGCGCAAAATAATGACATAGCACGAGAATAGCACGCATACTGATATAACCAAGGAACCATAGTTTGATACACGCCCCCTGGGCCCATGCTGGTTTCATTCTTGATGCAGGAAAAGAGCAAAACAAGGTCATTGTGTTCATGCAGCGATCTGCTGAGGACAGGCACCTAGCACTACCCCGAGCCTAGCCAGATCCTTCCTCACGCTTCACGGAGGTGCGGCGATGAGACGACCCACTGCCGCCTTCAAAACGGGCGCGGCGGCGTGGTGGCTAGGCATAGCCGCCACTGCTGGGGATGTAGCCGGAGGAAGCGCCGCCATAGCTGCACGAGACACGATTGCCGACAAGGGCGGGATCGCCCTCGTCCTCGTCGCAACCGTCCCCAAGGCCGAGTACCTCCTCACCGTCGTTCGCCTCGGGGCAGCACCCGGCGCGGCGACCATCTTCCCCAAACACCCTCACATAAAGGGTTGACCACCATCATACCTAAAGTGGAGGGTGCACCGCCTGCCCAGGCCGCACGCACGGGCGAATGTCTGCCAACCGCGGGCCAGGGCTATGTTGCCCGTGGCAGAAGTCTCGACCGCAACCCAAGAGGCCTTGCTGCAGCAGCCATCTGCCTGCAGCCAGAGTTCGCCTGGACCAAAGGCCGGCAGCTCGCCGGCGAAGAAGCGCGGGAATTGGAGCCAGTTGCCAGCCGGGTTCTCTGACCAGACGACGAACTCCGGCGACACCTCCGCCATGTGGAAGCGCGGACGAGGAGGCCGCGCCACCATGGCACGCCTCCCCTCATCAACTGGACTGCCATGGCTGGGATGACCCACTCCGCGTGCCGTGGCGCTGTCTCGACAATGGGCCACGGCGAGGGTCGCAGCATCTTTGCGCGGGCGGCTGCAGCCGCGCTTGGGCGCTGGGGAGCTGGGTCCCTCGCGAGGGGCTTTCCCCTTCTCGGCAGCGGAGAACTTCCTTCATGGTGCCATGGGTGTCACTGCAAGTGATGGAGCAAGGAGTAAGGAGCAAGCAAGCAAGGAAGAGATGGGCAACGGGGGATCCGCCCCCCCCCCTTTAGCAAGGGAAGGCCGACCGGCATCTCCAGCGATCGTAGGTAATGATGGTTTTCCTTGCATGTCGCGGGGACTAGACAAGTCGAGCAGTTGTCGAGGCAACGTGGGGAAGCGCAGACGCCCACGTCCAATCACCCACCACACGTCAACCGAGGCCGCGGGCTTTTGGGGCCCACGATGCTCTGAACTTGGCGCTTGGCTTCGCCGCGAAGCCAAGCCCGAGCGCACCTTGGGCCCTGGGGCAACTGTCGGCGTCCTGGGAACGGGGGTCCCCAGACTTGCCTGCCTGCGGCCCGTGGCGTGGCTGAGCCTGCAGGCTGTACGGCCCATCTTCACCAAGAAAGCATCCAAGACCCTCGCGAGGGTCCAAGCCTCGCGAGGTGGACGATGCAAGGCCTCCTCTGGAGTGGCCTAGCCAGGCAGGCTCATGAGGAGCAGAGATATCAAGGCGGGGCAAACCTCACGAGACCCTCGTGACGTGAGCCATGACGCACGACACCAGGCGGGCGCCAGCGCGCGGAGCGTCCTTGTTTCCTCTTTGGTGCTAAGGAGGCCAGCGCAGGCGAAGAGTACCGAGGCATCAGGCAAAGGTTGCTATATTGGTGCAACGAGACCAAGACTAAGAGGACGGCAAGACGGAGCTCATCGTGGAGCCCAAGATGGCGTCACCACAGAGCTTTTCGCAGGCGAAGACCACTTTTGTCAGGATAGCTTGTACTAGATGTCCCCCTTCAAATTAGCCCGCCATTGTTGGCTCCCTTCCCGCTCGATATTTGGGAAGAGGACCAGGGCCAATATAAATAGGACTAGCCGCCACCTTAGCAGGGGACGGATCATTCAGACCATCCACACACACACAAGCTCACCGAGCCCAAGAACACCTCAACCTCATGAGGCTGTTCTTCCCTTGTACTGTTCATCATCAGCCCTAGAGGCAATCCACCACCACCACACTAGAGTAGGGTATTACACCACAACGGTGGCCTGAACCAGTATAAACCTCATGTCTTTCTGTGTTGCGAGTTCATCGAGTTCGTCCATGAGATCTTAGCAAGCTAGGGCATAGATCGGTGGGAGGAAAAGACTTTGCGCGCACCCCAGTGTTCGAACCTTAAGGGTTTGCCGGAACCCCACATCCGACATCCACAACGGGCGAACCAATCACTATATCTTCAAGATGAAAGGGAGGGAGTACGTGATACGACCTATGTCTCCAAGCCAAGTGATCGCCGACAAGCAAGCTACCAACCATCATGGAAAAAATAGTGAGAGAGCGAACCACCAAAAAGAGAGTGAGCGCCACAAGCCCAAATTGAGTGCTTCCGCGATGAGTGACAAGAAAAACCTAGTGCTATTCGCCACCAAAAGTGAGATGAGAGAAGTGTGTGAGAACCCAAGTGTTATGCACTATGTCCTATTGTGCAAGGACGAGGTACCAAAAAATAACACCTCTCACCATCTACCTTTAGTGTTATCTTCTCCATTGAAGGAATTCCAAGATGTATTCCCCGACGAGCTACCTCTGGGTCTACCTCCACTAAGAGGCATTGAACACCGAATCAACCTCATCCACGGAGTAGCTCTTCCTAACAAGACTCCCTACCGCATCAACCCTGAGGAAACCAAGGAGATCCAATGCAAGTACAACAACTCATCGATAATGGCCATGTACGAGAAAGCTTGAGCCCATGTGCCGTATCGGTAATCCTTGTTCCCAAGAAATATGGTACATATAGCATGTTTTCCAATTGTCACCCTATCAATGCTATCACGGTTAGATATCGCTACCCCACTCCATGCTTAGACGACATGCTAGATGAGCTTAGCGGAGCCACAATTTTCTGTAAAATTGATCTTAAAAGTGGCTACTATCAAATACGCATCCAAGAAGGTCATGAATGGAAAATTGCTTTCAAAACCAAGTTTGGCTTGTATGAATGGTTGGTCATGATACGTCTCCAACGTATCAATAATTTTTGATTGTTCCATGTTATTATATTATCAACCTTGGATGTTTTATATGCATTTATATGCTATTTTATATGATTTTTGGGACTAACCTATTAACCTAGAGCCCAGTGTCAGTTTCTGTTTTTTCCTTGTTTTAGAGTATCGCAGAAAAGGAAAATCAAACGAAGTCCAATTGACCTGAAACTTCACAGAACTTATTTTTGGACGAGAAGAAGCCCATGGAGTATCAGAGTTGGACCAGGAGAGTCCCGGGCTGCCCACGAGGGTGGGGGGCGCGCCCCCTACCTCGTGGACAGCACAGAGGTCCACCGACATACTTCTTCCTCCCATATATACCCATATACCCTAAAAACTTCGGGGAGCAGAATAGATCGGGAGTTCCACCGCCAGAAGCCTCCATAGCCACCGAAAACCAATCTAGACCCGTTCCGGCACCCTGTCGGAGGGGGAATCCCTCTCCAATGGCCATCTTCATCATCCCGGTGCTCTCCATGACGAGGAGGGAGTAGTTCTCCCTCGGGGCTGAGGGTATGTACCAGCAGCTATGTGTTTGATCTCTCTCTCTCTCTCGTGTTCTTGAGGTGGTACGATCTTGATGTATCGTGAGCTTTGCTATTATAGTTGGATCTTATGATGTTTCTCCCCCTCTACTCTCTTGTAATGGATTGAGTTTTCCCTTTGAAGTTATCTTATCGGATTGAGTCTTTAAGGAATTGAGAACACTTGATGTATGTCTTGCGTGGGATACCCGTAGTGACAATGGGGTATTCTATTGATCCACTTGATGCATGTTTTGGTGATCAACTTGCGGGTTTCGCCCATGAACCTATGCATAGGGGTTGGCACACGTTTTCTTCTTGACTCTGATGAGGACATCAATAACATTGTTTACACACCCAGCCCCTGCTGCTATACACACTGGACCAATTACTAGAGCCTCGGCGCACGTTCAATTGAATATCAGGTACTTAGTTTCTTGTAAACGATCCTAATGTTCCATGAGAATATGATGCTTGCCTAAATTGGATACATTTGTTTTGCTTACAAATGAAGGGCCTAGCTGGACAAGAAGATGAACCTTGGAACAAGTTCAAGCATGAGATGATGGCATGCGCAAGGGGATTCAAGAACGGAGATTACAGTGATGATTTCAGGAACTTTGAAGCCACCATAAGGAGTGCATGAAGCCTTGGACGAAATATACAAGATGCCACTTCATAAATTTCGTCCAGAGGCTATGTTAGGTGCTGCGTCACCTTATTATTGAGCCAGGCCCATGTATTTTCGAAATACTTAAGTTTAGGCTGTTTTTAGAGTCCGTATGTGTGGGGACACAAGAGTTAGGGTTGGTTTCGGACCCCTCCTCCAAGGGCCACGAAATCCCCCCCCTCTTCCTCCATATATACAGCCCTTAGGGCGTCGTTTAGACTTTGGGTTTTGTTTAGATTAAAGTTCTCCATAGCTGCAACTTCGCGTACTTCGTTTGTGTTCAACGACCAGACAAAGGCGTCACAGAACCCCACCTTGATCAATAAATCTTTCACCTTATATCGCAATATCCAGATTGCAATCTCTGTTTCTTGCTTGTTCGTCGTTTGCTCACAGGAAATAGACCGTCGTGGTCAGGTTGATCGTGCTCCGGCGTGGTCAATAACCCTCGGAAGTTGGTTTAGCGATTGCTAAGGCGCGACGTCTTCGCACGTTCGTAGTTGGATCGTCAAGGTCGACTCCCACAGAAAACGATAGCCACCATCTCATCGAAACATCGGGACACCTTTGCCTCTATCAAGTGGTATCAGATTTTCAGGTTGCTCGGTGAGATTTTCTAGTTTTTCGTAGTTTAGATCGAGTCTGTTCCATACCTACAGTCCATGAAAAAAGCCAAAAAAAATTAGGGTTAGTTCATCATATCCGAACCAATCTGAGCCTTTGCATAGTCTTTTTCAGTATTTTTGCTTTGTTGAATTTGCGGTTGCATCGTCGTGTCTAGTTGCTGGTCTTAGAGTCTAGTCTTTTAGAGTTTCGAGTTCTGGTTCATAAGTTGTCACGCCGCCGCCGACACCACCAAATCCGTATCCATATACCACCACCAATCTGTATCCATATACCACCACCGCTGCCATATCCTACCATCATATATCCCACCAATCCGAGTTCCTTTCATATTAGGTTTGTTTTCGAGGTCCGTCTAATTTCCGATTCGTGTTTCCTTGCCTGAGTAGGTTTCGAAAAAAAGAGTCTGGAGACCCCCGGGCAGTTTTTAGGCCAAAATTTTCACGGGCAAAAATATTTTTTCCCTATCCTATTTTTAGGCTTTTCTGAGTCTTTTGAGCCACGTGCCATCATAGTGATTTTTTGTCGCACTTTTTCGTCGTCGCTGCCCTGATTTCCGAAAAAAAAGTAAAAAAAATTTCGTGCCCATCCTATCAGTTTGACGAGGGAAGAGTTTTGAGACACTCGCCATTATAGTGATTTTTCGCAAAAAAAAGAGGAGCGCAAAAAAGAGCGAAAAAAAAAGTTCCAGAGTGTGCTTTTCCCTTATTTACGTGCAGCGCCGTGATTTTGTTAGTGTTCTAGGCTCGCGTCTCTAGCACGGTCTAGCCTAGGACCAGCACAGTACCGTCGTTGAGCGTTTATTCAACTTTGCATCTCTGAATTGATTATTGCTGACCCTTTTTGCTACCATATTATAAGCCTTCCCAGCTCCACATACATCTACGTCGTGCGTTTGACTCTCCCTGGTAATCGCTCTATCCAAGCTTTGAGAGTTTTGACTACGACGGTTGCCGATCACCGCCTGCTGCTGGGTAAGAACTGGTAAGAATTTGAGATTTGCTTGACGGATTTGTGACATCCACCACCACCTCTTGTTAGTAGTCTATAGGATCATATTCTTGTGTGTTTCTATTGCTCTAACCATGGCAGGATCACAAGCCGACGAGACTGACTGGGAGAACATGACGAATAAGGAGTTGCATGATAAATTTCAGCAAATGATGAGTGGACAGGTGCAAGATGTGCTAAACAGATTTGAAGAGGCCATGGAGAAGATAGATGGCATGGAGAAGACGTTCGAAACAAAGCTCGATAACAGGTTTAATGAATTGCTCGTGCGTCTTCCACCACCACCACCGGCTGCACCTAACGCACCTCTACAACAACAACAACAACAACAACAACAACAACGACTACCTCCATCGCGAAACAGCCCTCCGCCGAGCGAGCCGTCTCCCTCTTGCACCTGGCCAAACTGTTGGTGCTGCTGTTGATACTTCTGTGGCTCCTGCTGCTGATGCGGAGGAGGATGATTTTGCGGGAGATTACGAGGATGAGGTTGATCAAAATCAAAACTACGTGCCACCACCAGCACAGCAACCACCAGGTCGTCCACATGCAAATAATGGCAATGGTAGGGCTCACCCTCAGGTACGAGATCATGACCATCTCCCTAAACTAAAATTGAATATTCCACCATTTGAGGGTAGATATGTTCCTGATATATATCTTACTTGGGAGTTAGAAACTGAACAACGATTTACATGTTTACAATATCCCAAGGAGAGACGTGTTCCTGCTGCTGTTTGTGCATTCACTAGTTTTGCATGTGTTTGGTGGTCTGAGCATTGTAGATTATATCCTATTCCAGCTACTTGGGCTGCTTTGAA
>NW_024112740.1:0-22866 GCF_003073215.2 Triticum urartu | reverse complement strand
GGGATGCGGTCCTGATCACGCGCTGGCAAACGTTTTCCCGTGCGCGCGGCCTGAGCCGGCGGTGCACCCTGCACTTCAAATTCGATGGCGACGCCACCCTCTACGTGAGGGTGTTCGGGGAAGACGGTCGCCGCGCTGGGTGCTGCCCCGAAGACGATGACCGCGGTCGCCTACCCAGCCCCGGTGTTGACTAGGATGAAGACGGCGGCATGCGTGTAGGCGGCGGCGCTTGGGGTTCGCCAAGCTTTGGTGACTCCTTCTCAGGCAGCAGCTCCTCCAGCGGTGGCCGCGACCAGCCCCCGCGCAGTCGCGCCTGCCTGGGTGAAGGTAGCGGGTCAGCCGCCGTCGCGCCCCGGTGAAGCGAGAGAGGGATCCGCCTGAGCCCCCAGAGGCAGCTCGAGCTTTTGCCGCAAGTTGGTGCCGAGCAAGTCGTGCCCATTTTGTTTTTCTTCTTTCCTTGCGCAGAAAAAGAAGGTAGTATAGGGCCCTACGGGGGTGTGTTAGAACTGTTGCTGTAAATCATTGTGCTGCTTCCGCTATTTCTGTGTTATGTTTCCACGCCACGTGCCCATGTGCGGGGATTATTTAGCTCAGTGGGGCTTGACGTGGTCCTCGCCTCCCGAGGCTGATGCCTCACCGCGCGCTTCATGTCCTGCAAGGATTAGCAGGAGGAGTAGCCTTCGGTCTGGTTGCGAGGGAAATCGGCCCAGGTCCCGCGCTCGTGTCGCGATGCCCGTGGGGCACGGACTGGGAGGGGTGCTCCCGCAGTGGACCCGGATAGGAAAGCTTCAAACGATCGGGGCAGAAAACACTCGCGAGGGCGCCTGCGAACCTCCCTCGCGAGATTTGCGAGAGAAAATGAGGCAAGTGAGTGAAAAGGACAAAAAAATCACAAGCCTGGGACGGCAACAGCTCTAGTAAAACTTCAAACAGAAATGAACAAGCCAACTGCAGAAAGCAAATGAAAAAGCCGCGTTCGGCACCTATTCTAGTCTTCGACGTCTTCTCACCAGCGCGGAGCTAAGTGCTGCCACTAGGCATGGGCGGGAGCCCCCGAGACCCGAGGGCGGCACTCCGGAGACTCCGGGCGTGTATAGCCCCACTCATTATTACGTGAGAGTGTCACGGGCGGCGAGCTTCATAGGCATTGGCCTTCTTCACAGGCACCGGGCCTTTCCCAAAACGCAGCAGCTTCATAGACATTGGCCTTCTTCACAGGCACCGGGCCTTTCCCAAAACGCGGCAGCTTCACAGGCACCGAGCCTTTCCCAAAATGCGGCAGCTTCACAGGCATTGGCCTTCTTCACAGGCACCGGGCCCTTCCCAAAATGCGGCAGCTTCACAGGCATTGGCCTTCTTCACACGCATCGGGCCTTTCCCAAAATGCGGCATCTTCTGTCACACCCTAGCTAGTTCAAGCATTAGAGTGTGCATCATGTTTAAAATTTCTCTTAAATTTGAAATGGGGAAGGCAGAAAACCCCAACACCCCCCTGGAAACAACTAGGGTTTACTAAAATTATTTTCAATGAACCTGAAATGCCCTTCTAAAAAGTTCACCCTCTTTGTCTTGGGTTAAAACCTCTGGCAAAATTGGTGCACAATTTTCTAGGTCAACAGAAGGTCATTGAATTAAATCATAAGTATTTGAATTTGGGCATTTAAATGCTATAAAATAAATTAAATGCTCAAATAATTCTGGAAATAAATGTTTGCTGTTGGAAATATTCTAAACAGAGCCCACAATTATTTTCAGGATTTTTGGAAACGTTTTAGTATTTCTAATAAAGCCCAACAGTTGCAGTTAAATAGAATGACAGAAACAAATAAAAAGAAAAAAAGAGAGAGGGAAGCCCACCTGGGCCTTACCTGTGCTGGCCAGCCCACCTGGCTCGGCTCCAGCCGACTGGCCCTTCCAGTCATTGTCCTCCTCGCGCCAGAAGGACGCGGAGCGCGTGGCCGGCGCCCGCGGACACACGCCGACCACCTCCTGCTTCCGCAGACGCCTGGAGACGCCTAGGGGTGCCAAGCGACCCCCACGTCCCCTCTCATCCTCTCGCACTCCCCCCCTCGTCTCCCTCACTCTCTCCCGCGACGGCCGAGCGCGTCCCTCGCCGCCGATCGCCGTAGTTGCCACCAGAGCCACTCCCTCGCCCCTCCGACGAGCCCAATCGCTCTGCCTAGTCACCCTGGACCTCTCCGTCGACTCACGCAAGCTCGGACGACCCCAAGACGACGTGGTGCCCTGCTTCCCCGTCCATGGCCGCCAGACGCCGTCGTTCGATTCGCCGGCCTCAAGTCCTCCCCGAGCTCGCTGACCCCCTCTCCGACCCCGCTGTGAGCTCCTCTTCCTTTCTCCCTAGCTACCGTGCTCGTTTGGCCTCTATAGTAGCCACTTCCACCGTACCCGAGAGCTCCCCGCCGCCGACCATGGCGCCGTCGTGGCCAGAGCCACCGTCGCTCAAGGCCAAGCTCACCGTTGTGCTCAGCGCAGCACCAGGAGCCGGTAGCCACCACCAGCTCCCTCTCCCGTGCACCGTAGCGTCGAATCCATCCACGCCCGAACTCCGGCGACCGCCAAGGTCGTCGCCGGCGTCGTTTCCGGCGTCCCCATGTCCAACCACTTGCACCACTGGATGCGGCAGCTCCCCAGCTACGCGTAGCACGTCTCCACCGTCGATTTGGTCACCGGAGGACCAAATCCGAAGCTCTCCGCCGTCTCGGCCTCGCCGGCGGCTCAAGTCGCCGGCGAGTTTGACCCAGTTTGACTCCTGGGTGGGCCCAGGTAGACCCCCCCTGAGTCTATGACAGGTGGGGCCGGTCTGCTAACTAATTTAGGATTAGTTTTAATTAATTTTATTAAATCAGTCACTGACATGTGGGCCCAGGCCCCACTGACAGCTAATTAGTGTTAATCTAATCATGTTAATTAGCTGAGAGGCTGACAGAAGGGGCCCACCAGTCAGGTTTGACCTGGGCTGGCGCCTTTGACCTGCGGAGTTCAGCATGACGCAATGCTGACGCAGTAATGCATTTTTGGATTTATTTTGGATTTATTTTTATTCAGGAATTTCCAGAAAATAGTTAAAACTTCTAAAAATCATAGAAAATCAACCATAGCTCCAAATGCAAAGATTTATATATGAAAAATGATCAGAAGAATTCAATCTATCAATCCGTAATGGTTTCATGCATGACAAAACAAGTTTACCTTGCTGTATAAGCATAATAAGGAAATGCACTATTAAGGCCATGTTTAATGGGCTAATATTTGAATCTTTGATTCAAATGAGTTCATTCCTTTCTGTTAAGCTTGCATTAGGCCAAGACACATTCATATTGCCATGTCATAGCATGCATCATATTGTTGCATATCGTCATGTGTTGATTGTGTTCCGATGTGTTCTTCGTGGTAGGTTCTGCCTCCGAGGATATTCACGAGTATCCAACTGAAGGGCAGTATCCCACTACCACTCCATCAGGCAAGCAACCATTGATCATTCCGATACAAACCCATGTTCTCGCTTCTGCTCTTGTTTACTGCATTAAGACAACGCGATTCAAACTGCTGTGTGCTACGGTAGTTGAACCCTTATCCTCTGCATGACCTGTCATTGCCACAGTAACTAGATGAAACCCACTAGCATGTGTAGGAGTTGATTGAGCCATGTTGTGATTTCCTACCTTGCTATGCCTGCTATGCTTAGAGTTGTGTCAGGTCTGGTTCATCTGGGTGATGGGCTAGAGTGAAATGCTTGTGCCGGTAATGTGAGGGATGTGTTGAACATGTTTTGGTAAAGGTATCGATGAGAGGCCATGTAGGAGTACATGGTGGGTTGTTTCATTGAGGCCGTCCCTAAGAACTGAGATCTGTATGTGTGATTTAAGATTCAGTACTACCACACATTGGGCCCGAAACCAATGGACCCTCTCGGCTTCTTAATCACCCTAGTACTCTGTCCAGGAGTTGCAATAGTTTCTGGTGTTTGTAGGTTATGTGTTGGCGGCCGTGCGTAGCGCTGACCCTAGGGGTGGGCTATGTTGCGGTAGATACACCGTGGCACGGTGTACCGAGTCACCCGTTTGGTGTCTCGGGAACCCTGTTCACATCGTTCGGGGCCGTATGTGGAAACCTCGGCCGGACTCCCTGCGGATGGAACCTGGATAGGCGATAAACCTGGACTAGAGACTTAAGTGTTTAGGTAGGCCGTGGCCGACACCCTCGCTGGGCTTCCGCTTGAAGGTTGCCGAGTACATGTCGTGTAAACGGCGGTAAGTGGTGAAAGCGTGTATGAAGAAGTACACCCCTGCAGGGTATAAAACTATTCGAATAGCCGCGTCCGCGGTAAAGGACTACTTGGTTGCCTATACAGTTCATAGACAAGTTAATGGATACTACTAAAAGACTCAAGATAAGTGTGAGTACCGAGGATGCCTCTCGTAGGATGACGAGGGAGGATCCCCGGTGGAGTATTGTGTTGGTGAGTAGTGGACTCGTGTGCGAAAACTATTTTACTAGTGGAGTTCCGTAGGATAGCTTAGCCAAGAGTCAAAGCTGGCTTGCTGCAATAACCCCACCACCTTCTTGAGAATGAGCATGTATAGTAGGTTCTGATGTAAGACTTGCTGAGTACCTTTGTACTCATGTTTGCTTAATTACTGTTTTCAGACGACAACACCGCCCCCTCCGATGGGTTCTACGTAGACCTTGACGTCGACGAGTGACTAGCCACCCAGGTGGTGATCCTGGCCATGGAGGGCCCTATGTAGATAGACAGGCTTCGAGAAGCCTTCTTTCTTTCTAGTGTCTGTACTCAGACTAGTTGCTTCCGCATGTGCTTGTATGATTGTATGACTTGAGTGTCGGGTCATGTGACCCCTATCTGTATGAACATGTTATGTATGGTCTCTGGAGCCTTTAAATAAAGTACTTGAGTTATAGAGTTTTGTTGTGATGCCATGTTGTATGTACTCATATCGGGCATATTGTGTGTATGATTGAAATGCTTGGTATGAGTGGGATCCGACAATCTAGTTGTTTATCCTTGGCAGCCTTTCTTATGGGGAAATGTAGTCTAGTGTTCCTCGAGCCATAGTAGTCCGCTACAGCCCGGTTCACCGGAGTCCTGCTAGCCCAGCACTACTGCTCAGGACACTTGACTGGCCGGCATGTGTTTCACTTCGTTCCTATGTCTGTCCCTTCGGGGAAATGTCACGCGGTGATATCCGGAGTCCTGCCTAGCCTGCTACAGCCCGGGTTCCCCGGAGTCCTGTTAGCCCAGTGCTACAGCCCGGAATCACTCGCTGATGACCGACATGTTCGATGTGATTCATGTATGCCTGTCTCCATAGGTCTGTGCCGCTTTGGGTTCACGACTAGCCATGTCGGCCCGGGTTCTCTGTCATATGGATGCTAGCGACACTATCATATACGTGAGCCAAAAGGCGCAAACGGTCCCGGGCCATGGTAAGGCGACACCCGTGGGATACCGTGCGTGAGGCCGCAAAGTGATATGAGGTGTTACCGGCTAGATCGATGTGACTTGGAATCGGGGTCCTGACAGCGTTGGCATCAGAGCCGGACTGCCTGTAGGTTCGTTGAGCCAAACTGGTCGATGTCGAGTCTAGAAATGCTTTAGTTATATGTAGGGGAATTGATTGTGGGAGGGAACGTAAGGCTCTTTTACTCCTTTACCTATGCCTCTGATCTGAGTCATTCTCTTCTCATTCAACGTGGGTTAAGGACTAGGCTCTCTTCTTCTATCAGGTTCACGTGTTACTAATCCGTAGTAGCTTATAGGATTGTTGTTACAAGTCCCAGTTCAGTTTCTACTATTCTTAGTATGTTGCTAATTGGATCAGAACCTTGATATGATGTTGTTGAGGGTATTGCGAACTGTTGTGGATGTCTCAAATCTTTTTCTGAGCATTTACAGCTGTTATGCTGTCCAATTTTCCCTAGAAATTCTGATGTCTTTGCATTGTGGTTGTGCTTTCAGATGGCCAACCGTGTTCAAAACCAAGTGGTTCGCCTGACCCGGTGCCTCGACGTGCCCGGTCATACTGCTATGTTAGTCCGGGTAATGATCGAGACGGGTTACCGTTGGTATCCCGAATACACCGTCGAAGAGCAGTTCCGCGACTTTAATCAAAGCCAATATTCTGCACCGTCAGGATATTTCCTTCTTATCCTGGATCTACCGAGCCCCTTCACTGTTCCTATGGACTCGGGGTTACTGTTGAGATGGCTGTGCAGGATGCTGCCTATTCCATGATGACCATCTTGCGAGTCCGGACTGGCCTGCTTCGGAACACCGACTTCCGTTACATGCCAGCTTCACTTCCGGGAGCGCAAGGGTATCTTCAGGCTATCTATGCTGACTCCACTCAGGAGGATTCATTAACTTGTACCACTGCCGAGATGCTCGAAGATAAGGACCGAGAGAATCGGGCCTTGAGGTTGGAGCTTTTCAATACCCGTGCTGATCATTGGGCCACATTGACTCGGTTTGCACCTGCGGTGCAAGCTGGATGTATGGATACAAGGGATCTGTATCCTGTGAGATCAGCTCTGCCAGACATGGTGGATTGGCGTGATGTGGGAGGCATCACCCCACCCCGTGGTCCCCGCAGGCCACCGTTTGTTGGTCCAAGACCTCATCCTAGCCCCTATGGTCCACAGGCTCCTCAGGACCGTCTGTTCCCGGATGATCACGTTGAACTTCCAGGCTATGGAGGTGACTTCTATGAGGACTACTACGGAGCTGTCTGAGTTAGTAGTAGTATCACTAGTATTGTAATAGTTGTATCTCCACTATCCTGCGTGACTTGTGGAATATGATGACTTTGTGTGTAATCAATTCCGGAGGTGTAGACAAATAATGTATAGGAGCTTGGAATGCCTCCGATGAGATGTAACGTCTTTCATCATAGTTGTACTGTAGCCTGGGCTTGTACTAAACTATGTATGATGTGTATGACAGTCTCTGGCTTATATATGGCAGTTTTATATTACCATGACATACGGATGAACATCTCTGCATTCCGTGTTATCCATTACATTCTGCACTTCCTTGCTAAGTTTGAGCCATCCTTATCTAACCGTTGTCTTGTTTTCTCCTAGGATGGTCAACACCCGCAGCAACCCTGCTGCCCCGGAGCAGGGGGAAGCCAGTGCAGCTAGGGGTGAAAATCTGCCTCACCCGCCTTCTCTGGCCGAAGTGATGCTGGAGGCGGAAAGAAACAAGCGTGAGACTAACCGCCTGCTAGAGCGGATTGAGCAGAACACTGCACGCCATCAGCGAAATGACTTGGTGTCAATCAATGACTTTATCAAGCTGTACCCACCAAAGTTTAACCATTCCGTCGAGCCCCTCGACGCGGATGACTGGCTTCGCAGCATCACCCACAAGCTACGTTCTGCCAACGTAGCCGAAGCCGACAAGGTTACTTATGCTGCCTATCACCTCGAAGGCCCTGCTAGCCTTTGGTGGGAAAACTTTGAAGCTATGCGCCCGGTCGGCCAAATCACTACTTGGGCTGAATTCAGTGAGGCTTTCCGTGAGCATCACATTCCGGAAGGTCTCATGGATCGCAAGAGGGAAGAGTTCTGCAATTTCACCCAAGGAAGACTGACTGTGGATGCATATAGTCGTGAATTTGGGAATCTGGCACGATATGCTCCTGAAGAAGTATCCACCGACGCTAAGAAGCAGGCAAGGTTCCGCAAGGGACTTAGCCCTGAGCTTCGCCGCGATCTTCGTCTGCACGAGTGCACCTCCTTTCAGAAGTTGGTCAATAAAGCCATCAGTGCTGAGTCAGGCCAGTCTGACTATGACGCTTCACGCAAGCACTCACGTGATTTTGGCTCTTCATCCGGCTCTGAGCTCAGAAGCGCCGGGTGTGGATTCCAAGCACGGCACTGCCACCCAGGTTCATTCCGAGGCCATCCTTTGAGGCGCCTCGTCCCAACCAGCAGTTTGCACCGCCCAAGCCCTATGGTGGCCCCGCTGCTAATGCTGCTCCACGTCCCATGTGGTGACATGTTTCAAGTGTGGAGAGCCGGGTCACTATAGCCGAGAGTGTCCCCAGAACAACAACCCCAATCAGTCTGGAAAGTCCGTTGGCCGTGGTAAGCCAGCGGGAAAGACATTCTACGCCAAGCCGGTCACCACTGCACGTGGCCATGTCAACTATGTCTCAGCCGAGGAGGCTCATGAGGATCCTAACGTCGTCCTTGGTACGCTCCTTGTTAACTGCCATCCGGCATCTGTTCTTTTCGATACTGGAGCATCTCATTCATTCATATCCGAGAACTATGCTCGATTGCATAACACGACATTCTGTGACATGCCCACTTCCATGGTAATTCAAACTCCGGGTTCCAAATGGCAAACTTCTAGAGTAAGCCATGGGAACAAAATTCTTGTCGATAGACTTGTCTTCCTTGCATCCTTAATAGCTCTCAAGTCCTCGGACATAAACATCATCTTGGGTATGGACTGGATGTCAGCTCATTATGCTAAGATTGATTGTGCCACTAGAACCGTTCAACTTACTCACCCATCGGGCAAGACAGTCAATGTCTTAACTCGAGTGGCCAAGCGCCAACTTTACTCCCTAAATGCCAACCCCCTTCCAGACCTTGAGGATGTTCCGGTAGTCCGAGACTTTCCGGATGTCTTTCCAGAAGAACTGCCAGGTGTTCCACCTGACAGGGATGTCGAGTTTGTGATAGACCTTGTTCCAGGAACCGTTCCAATTTCTAGAAGACCCTACAAGATGGCACCCTTAGAACTAGCCGAGCTTAAGAACCAACTCGATGAGTCCTTGAAAAAGGGTTTCATCCGTCCTAGTTCCTCTCCTTGGGCTTGCCCCGTCCTCTTCGTTAAGAAGAAGGATGGAACGGATCGAATGGTTGTAGATTACCGACCTGTCAACTTGGTCACCATCAAGAACAAGTATCCGCTTCCCAGGATCAACGATCTGTATGATCAGCTCGCTGGATCCTCAGTCTTTTCCAAGATGGATTTGAGGTTGGGCTACCATCAAATCAAAATCAGAAACGGGGACATTCCCAAAACGGCCTTTGTTACTCGTTATGGCCAATACGAGTACACCGTTATGTCCTTCGGTTTAACCAATGCCCCAGCCACCTTCTCCCGGTTAATGAACTCGGTCTTCATGGAGTATTTGGATAAATTCGTCGTAGTTTATCTCGATGACATACTCATCTACTCCAAGAATGAAGAGGAACATGCCGAACATCTAAGGCTGGTATTGATGAAACTTCGAGAGCATCGCCTTTATGCCAAATTCTCCAAGTGTGAATTTTGGTTGCCAGAAGTGACCTATCTAGGCCATGTAATCTCTGGTAAGGGTATTGCTGTCAATCCCGAGCGAGTTCAAGCCGTCCTTGATTGGACTCCACCTGAGACGGTCAAGCAAGTTCGGAGCTTCCTTGGCTTAGCGAGCTATTGCCGCCGCTTCGTCGAGAATTTCTCCAAGGTTGCTAAACCTCTAACTGAACTCCTCAAGAAAGATAAAAAGTTTGAGTGGACCCCATAGTGCGAGTTCAGCTTTCAGGAACTGAAAAGACGCCTGACATCTGCTCCCGTACTGGTACCACCAGATTTCTCCAAGGACTTTATTATCTATTGCGACGCCTCGCGACAAGGACTAGGTTGCATACTCATGCAAGATCGTCAGGTAATTGCCTATGCTTCACGGCAATTACACCCACATGAGGAAAATTATCCCACACATGATCTAGAGCTTGCAGCTGTAGTCCATGCACTCAAAACTTGGCGACATTACCTCCTTGGTAATCGTTGCGAGATCTTCACCGATCACCAAAGTTTGAAATATATCTTCACCCAACCAGATTTGAATCTCAGGCAAAGACGTTGGGTCGAGTTGATCTCGGATTACGACTTAGGAATAACTTACACCCCGGGCAAAGCCAATGTCATGGCTGATGCGCTAAGTCGTAAATCTTATTGTAACAACCTGATGTTACACCAAAGTCAACCACTTCTCCATGAGGAATTTCGTAACTCAATCTTCACATTGTTCCTCGAGGATTCCTATCCACCTGGTGGCGAAACCTACCCTTACGGATCAGATCATCAAGGCACAGAAGGTAGATCCGGGAATCTCCTGTATTAAGAGAAGCATTAAGAAAGGAGTCGCGAATTGTTTCTCCGTTGATGATCAAGGTGTCGTATACTTTGGAAACCGCTTAGTGGTTCCAAAGGCACGAAACCTGAGGCGGCTGATCCTTAAGGAAGCTCATGAATCCCCTCTCACCATTCATCCCGGTAGTACTAAAATGTATCAAGACCTACGCCAGAGGTTTTGGTGGACTAGGATGAAGAGAGAAATCGCTCAATACATTGCTAATTGCGACGTTTGTCGTCGTGTTAAAGCAGAGCATCAACGGCCTGCTGGCACCCTTCAACCTTTGGCTATTCCGAGTGGAAATGGGATAAAATCAGTATGGATTTCATCACTGGGTTTCCCAGGACCAAGAGAGGGAATAATGCCATCTTCGTCGTGATCGACCGTCTTTCCAAAGTAGCCCACTTTCTACCTGTTCGTGAGAGTATCACCGCTAGCCAGCTAGCCGATTTATACATCTCCCGAATAGTGTCTCTTCATGGTGTTCCATTGGAAATTAACTCAGACCGTGGGAGTCTCTTCACCTCTCGATTTTGGGAAAGTTTCCAAAATGCTATGGGAACTCGTCTCTCTTTTAGCACCGCCTTCCATCCTCAATCAAGTGGTCAAGTAGAGCGAGTCAATCAAATTCTGGAAGATATGCTCCGAGCTTCTGTCATCTCGTTCGGAATGGGTTGGGAGAAATGCCTTCCATTCGCGGAGTTTGCTATACAATAGTTATCAAGCTAGCTTGGGCAAGGCTCCTTTCGAAGTTCTCTATGGACGAAAATGTCGAACGCCTCTTAACTGGTCAGAAACCGGGGAAAGACAACTCTTTGGCCCGGATATGATTCAGGAAGCAGAAGAACAGGTTCGCGTTATTCGTGAGAAATTGAAAACAGCCCAATCTCGTCAAAAGAGTCAATATGATCGTAAACATAAGCTATGACTTATGAAGTCGGCGAGAAGGCTTACCTTCGGGTTACTCCGTTAAAGGGAACCCATCATTTCGGTATCAAAGGCAAATTGGCTCCTCGTTACATTGGACCCTTTCGCATTCTTGCCAAACAAGGAGAAGTTGCCTACCAATTGGAACTACCTTCGCATCTTTCCAGAGTTCACGATGTCTTCCATGTTTCTCAACTCAGGCGTTGCTTCGCGGATCCTATCCGTGGAGTGGACCACGAAACGCTTGATCTACAAGATAACCTCTCATATCGGGAATATCCCGTTCGTATCCTTGATCAAGCCGAGCGTACCACTCGACGTCATAATATCAAGTTTCTCAAGGTTCAATGGTCACACCATTCCGAGAAAGAAGCCACTTGGGAAAGGGAGGATCGTCTTCGACTCGAGTACCCCACCTTCTTCCCGGAGGATCCTAAATCTCGGGACGAGATTCTTTTGAGTGGGGGTGAGTTGTCACACCCTAGCTAGTTCAAGCATTAGAGTGTGCATCATGTTTAAATTTCTCTTAAATTTGAAATGGGAGACAGAACCCCCAGCACCCCCCTGGAACAACTAGGGTTTACTAAAAACTTTTTCAATGAACCTGAAATGCCCTTCTAAAAAGCCCACCCTTTTTGTTTTGGGTTAAAACCTTTGACAAAAATGGTGCACATTTTTCTAGGACATCTAAGGTCATTGGATTAATCCTTATAGTATTTGCATTTGGGCATTTAAATGCTATAAAATATTTTAAATGCTCAAATAATCATAAACTAAAATGTTTGCTGTGGATATATTCTAAGCAGTGCCATGATTAATTTTATGATTTATGGAAATGCCCTGGCATTTTTAATAAAGCCCTGAAGCTACAGAAATAATAGAATAAATAAGAAAACAAAAGAAAGAAAGAAGAGAGAGAGAGAGAGAAACTTACCTGGCGCAGCCCAGCTAACTCACCAGCCGGCCCACCTGGCGGCCCAGCACTGTGCTGGCCCGCGCCAGCCAGCTGCTTCTTCCCCGCCAGGCAGGCAGGGAGGTGACGCCGGCGTGCCCGAGCTCGCCACGGCGTCACCTGCTTGCCGCCGCGCCCCTGGACGACGCCTGGACGCCTCCACGTCGCACCCCGAAGCCCCTAGACACGCCATTCCCCCTGTCTCTCTCCCTCGCCGTTCCCACCATGGCCCGACGCTCCTGTCACGCACCGTCGTCATAGCCGCGCCCTCCGTCGTCCTCGCGCCGCGTCCATCGTGTCCATGAGCTCCACCGTCGTCGATTACATCGAGTAGGCCGAGCCCGAGCGCTCGCTCGCCCCGGAGACGCTGCACCGAGCTCGTCCCTCAACTCCGGCCACCGGAGATCCCCTTTCGCCGTCCCCCGCCGCATCAGCTCATCCCCGACCTCTCCGACTGCCTCGACGAGACCCCCGTGAGCTCAGCCACCTCCCCACCCTCTCCGTTCTCTCTCTCGAGCCCCGTAGCGACCGCACGTAGCTCACCCGCACGCACCGCCGGAGCTCGTCGCCGACGAGGCTCCGGCCACCCAATGGCCGCGCCACCCTGTCCACTAGTCCTACCGCACCTCCAGGAGCTCAACGCACCAATCCACGCGCCTCCCCGTGCCCCCTAGACGACTAGCTCGACCTCACCCGAGCTCCGCCGCCAAACTCGTCGCCGCGATGTTTCCGGCCACCCCAGCTCCACCCACTGCCACCACTCGACGCGGCTTCCTCCCCGCATCACGTAGATAGTCTCCGCCGTCCTTTTGGTCGCCGGAGTGCAAATCCCGCGCTGCTCCGCCGCGTCTGGCCTCGCCGGCGGCTAGACGCCGGCGAGTTGACCCTGTTTGACCCTGTGTGGGCCCAGGTTGACCCCCCTGAGTCTATGACAGGTGGGGCCGGTCTGCTAATTAGTTTAGGATTAGTTTTAACTAATTTTAATTAGTTTAGTCACTGACATGTGGGCCCAGGCCCCACTGACAGCTAATTAGTGTTAATTTAATTCTGTTAATTAGCTGAGTCACTGACAGACAGGGCCCACCAGTCAGGTTTGACCTGGCCGACCCAGTTGACCCGCTGACGTCACACCTATGTCATGCTGACGCATTAATTCAATTACTGGATTTATTCTTTAATAGGAAATTCCAGAAAATAGCCAAAACTTCTAAAAATCATAGAAAATCAACCATAGCTCCAAATGCAAAGATTTATATATGAAAAATGATCAGAAAAATTCAATCTATCCATCTGTAATGGTTTCATGCATGACAAAACAAGTTAACCTTGCTGTTTAAGCAGAATAAGGTAATGCACTAATAAGGCCATGTTAAATGAGCTAACATTTGAATCTTTGATTCAAATGAGTTCATTCCATCCCTGTTTTAGCTTGCATTAGGCCAAGACACATTCATTTTGCCATGTCATAGCATGCATCATATTGTTGCATATTGTCATGTGTTGATTATGTTCGGTGTGTCTTTCGTGGTAGGTTCTGCCTCCGAGGATAACCCCGAGTATCCGTCTGAAGGGCAGTACCCTACTACCACTACAACAGGCAAGCAACCCATTGATCATTCCGATACAAACCCATGTTCTCGCTTCTGCTCTTGTTTACTGCATTAAGACAACGCGATTCAAACTGCTGTGTGCTACGGTAGTTGAACCCTTATCCTCTGCATGACCTGTCATTGCCACAGTAACTAGATGAAACCCACTAGCATGTGTAGGAGTTGATTGAGCCATGTATGTGATTCCTACCTTGCTATGCCTGCTATGCTTAGAGTTGTGTCAGGTCTGGTTCATCTGGGTGATGGGCTAGAGTGAAATGATTATGTCGGTAATGTGAGGGATGTGTTGAACATGTTTTGGTAAAGGTATCGATGAGAGGCCATGTAGGAGTACATGGTGGGTTGTTTCATTGAGGCCGTCCATAAGAACTGAGATCTGTATGTGTGATTTAAGATGCAGTTACTACCATACATTGGGCCCGAAACCAATGGACCCTCTCGGCTTCTTAATCACCCTAGTACTCTGTCCAGGAGTTGCAAATAGTTTCTGGTGTTTGTAGGTTATGTGTTGGCGGCCGTGCGTAGCGCTGACCCTAGGGGTGGGCTATGTTGCGGTAGATACACCGTGGCACGGTGTACCGAGTCACCCGTTTGGTGTCTCGGGAACCCTGTTCACATCGTTCGGGGCCGTATGTGGAAACCTCGGCCGGACTCCCTGCGGATGGAACCTGGATAGGCGATACACCTGGACTAGAGACTTGAGTGTTTGGGTAGGCCGTGGCCGACACCCTCGTTGGGCTTCCGCTTGAAGGTTGCCGAGTACATGTCGTGTAAACGGCGGTAAGTGGTGAAAGCGTGTATGAAGAAGTACACCCCTGCAGGGTATAAAACTATTCGAATAGCCGCGTCCGCGGTAAAGGACTACTTGGTTGCCTATACAGTTCATAGACAAGTTAATGGATACTACTAAAAGACTCAAGATAAGTGTGAGTACCGAGGATGGCCCTCTCGTAGGATGACGAGGGAGGATCCCCGGTGGAGTATTGTGTTGGTGAGTAGTGGACTCGTGTGCGAAAACTATTTTACTAGTGGAGTTCCGTAGGATAGCTTAGCCAAGAGTCAAAGCTGGCTTGCTGCAATAACCCCACCACCTTCTTGAGAATGAGCATGTATAGTAGGTTCTGTTGTAAGACTTGCTGAGTACCTTTGTACTCATGTTTGCTTAATTACTGTTTTCAGACGACAACACCGCCCCCTCCGATGGGTTCTACGTAGACCTTGATGTCGACGAGTGACTAGCCACCCAGGTGGTGATCCTGGCCATGGAGGGCCCTATGTAGATAGACAGGCTTCGGAAGCCTTCTTGCTTTCTAGTGTCTGTACTCAGACTATTTACTTCCGCTTGTGCTT
Source organism: Triticum urartu (assembly GCF_003073215.2). Taxonomy (NCBI): domain Eukaryota; kingdom Viridiplantae; phylum Streptophyta; class Magnoliopsida; order Poales; family Poaceae; genus Triticum; species Triticum urartu. Next base: position 7,849 of record NW_024112740.1, on the reverse strand, counting down.
GTATGCTTGTATGACTTGAGTGTCGGGTCATGTGACCCCTACCTGTATGAACATGTTATGTATGGCTCTCTGGAGCCTTTAAATAAAGTACTTGAGTTGTAGAGTTTTGTTGTGATGCCATGTTGTATGTACTCATATCGGGCATATTGTGTGTATGATTGAAATGCTTGGTATGAGTGGGATCCGACAATCTAGTTGTTTATCCTTGGCAGCCTTTCTTATGGGGAAATGTAGTCTAGTGTTCTCGAGCCATAGTAGTCCGCTACAGCCCGGTTCACCGGAGTCCTGCTAGCCCAGCACTACTGCTCAGGACACTTGACTGGCCGGCATGTGTTTCACTTCGTTCCTATGTCTGTCCCTTCGGGGAAATGTCACGCGGTGACATCCGGAGTCCTGTTAGCCAGTGCTACAGCCCGGATTCACACGCTGATGACCGACATGCTCGATGTGATTCATGTATGCCTGTCTCCATAGGTCTGTGCCGCTTTGGGTTCACGACTAGCCATGTCGGCCCGGGTTCTCTGTCATATGGATGCTAGCGACACTATCATATACGTGAGCCAAAAGGCGCAAACGGTCCCGGGCCATGGTAAGGCGACACCCGTGGGATACCGTGCGTGAGGCCGCAAATGTGATATGAGGTGTTACCGGCTAGATCGATGTGACTTGGAATCGGGGTCCTGACAAGAGATGAACTAGGGTTTGAGAGGAGATGGTGCTGGTGAAGATGTTGATGGAGATTGACCCCCTCCCGGTGAGAGGATCATTAGTGATGACGATGGCGATGATTTCCCCCTCCCGGAGGGAAGTGTCCCCGGCAGAACATCTCCGCCAGAGCCCTAGATTGGTTATGCCAAGGTTCCGCCTCGTGGCGGCGGAGTCTCGTCCCGAAAGCTTGCTTATGATTTTTCCCTCAACGAAGGACTCCATATAGCAGAAGATGGGCATCGGAGGGCCACCAGGGGGCCCACGAGGCAGTGGGCGCGCCCAGGGGGGTAGGGCGTGCCCCCACCCTCGTGGCCAGGGTGTGGCCCCCCTCTGGAACTTCTTGCGCTCAGTATTTTTTATATATTCTGAAAATGACTTCCGTGAAGTTTCAGGAGTTTTGCAGCTGTGCAGAATAGGTCTCTAATATTTGCTCCTTTTCCAGCCCAGAATCCCAGCTGCCGGCATTCTTCCTCTTATGTAAACCATGTAAAAAAGAGAGAATAGGCATAAGTATTGTGACATAATGTGTAATAACAACCCATAATGCAATAAATATCGATATAAAAGCATGATGCAAAATGGATGTATCAATGATCAGGCAAAGCATTAAGTAGTTGGAGAAGCCTCCCCCAAGCTTGTGGGTGACTCTCTTCTTCAATTTGCAAAAAAATATATATTTCACTTAAAGCAGCTTGTTTCTTATGAGCGGGGAAATATTTAGCAGCTAAGTAATAAATAATATCCTGGGGACTACGCACACAACCAGGATCAAGAGAATTAAACCATATCTTAGCATCACCCTTTAATGAGAATGGAAATATCTTCAGGATATAATAGTAGCGAGTTTTCTCATCATTAGTGAACAGGGTGGCTATATCATTTAATTTAGTAAGATGTGCCACAACAGTTTCAGATTCATAGCCATAGAAAGGATCAGATTCAACCAAAGTTAGTATATCAGGGTCGACAGAGAATTCATAATCCTTATCAGTAACAAAGATAGGTGAAGTAGCATAAGCAGGATCATATTTCATTCTAGCATTCAGAGTTTTTTGTTTCAGCTTAGCTAATAATTTCTTAAGATCACTCTTCTCATTGCAAGCAAGAAAATCTCTAGCAGTTTATTCATCCATTACATAGCCCTCAGGCACAACAGGTAATTCATATCTAGGGGGAGAATCTTCATCCTCACTTTCATCAATATTATCAGTTTCAATAATTTCATTCTCTCTAGCCCTAGCAAGTTGTTCATCAATAAATTTACCAAGTGGCACAGTAGTATCAAGCATAGAAGTAGTTTCATCATAAGTATCATGCATAGCAGAAGTGGCATCATCAATAACATGCGACATATCAGAATTAACAGCAGAAGCAGGTTTAGGTGTCGCAAGCTTACTCAAAACAGAAGGTCAATCAAGTGCTGAGCTAGATGAAAGTTCATACGTCTCCGTCGTATCTACTTTTCCAAACACTTTTGTTTTGCCCTTGTTTTGGACTCTAACTTGCATGATTTGAATGAAACTAACCTGGACTGACGCTGTTTCAGCAGAATCCATGGTGTATTTATGTGCAGAAACAAAAGTTCTTGGAATGACCGTAAAACTCACGGAACATCTATTCAAGAAATAATAAAAAATCATAGCCAAAGATGAAGAACCAAGGGGCCCACCACCTGTCCACGAGGGTGGGCATGCATGCCCCTAGGGCATGCCCCTAACCTCGTGGGCCCCCTGAGCTCCTCCGACCTCAACTCAACTCTATATATTCTTTCGGGGAGAAAAAAATAAGGAAAAAGGATTCATCACGTTTTACGATACGGAGCTGCCGCCAAGCCCTAAACCTCTCGGGAGGGCTGATCTAGAGTCCGTTCGGGGCTCCGGAGAGGGGAATCCGTCACCATCGTCATCATCAACCATCCTCCATCACCAATTTCATGATGTTCACCACCGTGCGTGAGTAATTCCATCATAGGCTTGCTGGACGGTGATGGGTTGGATGAGATTTATCATGTAATCGAGTTAGTTTTGTTAGGGTTTGATCCCTAGTATCCACTATGTTCTGAGATTGATGTTGCTATGACTTTGCTATGCTTAATGCTTGTCACTAGGGCCGGAGTGCCATGATTTCAGATCTGAACCTATTATGTTTTCATCAATATATGAGAGTTCTTGATCCTATCTTGCAAGTCTATAGTCACCTATTATCTGTTATGATCCGTTAACCCCGAAGTGACGATAATCGGGATACTTACCGGTGATGACCGTAGTTTGAGGAGTTCATGTATTCACTATGTGTTAATGCTTTGGTCCGGTACTCTATTAAAAGGAGGCCTTAATATCCCTTAGTTTCCGCTAGGACCCCGTTGCCACGGGAGGGTAGGACAAAAGATGTCATGCAAGTTCTTTTCCATAAGCACGTATGACTATATTCGGAATACATGCCTACATTACATTGATGAATTGGAGCTAGTTCTGTGTCACCCTAGGTTATGATTGTTACATGATGAACCGCATCCGGCATAAATCTCCATCACTGATCCATTGCCTACAAGCTTTCCATATATTGTTCCTCGCTTATTTACTTTTCCGTTGCTATTGCTATCATCACTACAAAATACCAAAAACATTACTTTTGCTGTCATTACCTTTTGTTATCGTTACCACTACTATCATATTACTTTGCTACTAAATACTTTGCTGCAGATATTAAGTTTCCAGGTGTGGTTGAATTGACAACTCAGCTGCTAATACTTGAGAATATTCTTTGGCTCCCCTTGTGTCGAATCAATAAATTTGGGTTGAATACTCTACCCTCGAAAACTGTTGCGGTCCCCTATACTTGTGGGTTATCAAGACTATTTTCTGGCGCCGTTGCCGGGGAGCATAGCTCTATTCTTTGAGTCACTTGGGGTTTATATCTGCTTACCATTATGAAGAACTTGAGAGATCCAAAAACCAAGATTTATCCCTCAACTACAAGGGGAGGTAAGGAACTACCATCTAGTTCTGCACTTGATTCACCTTCTGTTTTGAGTAAGCTTGTGACACCTAAACCTGCTTCTGCTATTTGTTCTGATATGTCGCATGTTATTGATGATGCCACTTCTGCTATGCATGATACTTATGATGAAACTACTTCTACACTTGATACTACTGTGCCACTTGGTGAATTTCTTGATGAACAACTTGCTAGGGTTAGAGAGAATGAAAATATTGAATCTGATAATACTGATGAAAGTGATGATGAAGACTTGCCCGTTATTCCTAAGGTTTATGTTTTCGATAAAGAAGCTTCTTTAGCTATTTTAGCTTGCAAAGATAGTTATGAACTTAAGAGGTTATTAGCTAAATGGAATAAGCAATCTCTAAATGCTAGGATGAAACCTGACCCTACTTTCGCTACTTCACCTATCTTTGTTACTGATAAGGATTATGAATTCTCTGTTGATCCTAATATAATTACTTTGGTTGAATCTGATCCTTTTCATGGCTATGAATCTGAAACTGTTGTGGCACATCTTACTAAATTAAATAATATGGCCACCCTGTTCACTAATGATGTGAGAACTCGCTACTTTATATCCTTAAAATATTTCCGTTCTCGTTGAAGGGTGATGCTAAGATATGGTTTAATTCTCTTGATCCTGGTTGTGTGCGTAGTCCCCAGGATATGATTTATTACTTCTCTGCTAAATATTTCCCTGCTCATAAGAAACAAGCTGCTTTAAGGGATATATATAATTTTGTGCAAATTGAAGAAGAGAGTCTCCCACAAGCTTGGGGGAGGCTTCTCAAGTTACTTAATGCTTTGCCTGATCATCCTCTTAAGAAAAATGAAATACTTGATATCTTTTATAATGGACTAACTGATGCCTCCAGAGATTACCTAGATAGTTGTGTAGGTTCTGTTTTCAGGGAAAGAACACCGGATGAAGCTGGAATTCTATTGAATAACATGTTGACAAATGAAAATAATTGGACACTTCCTAAACCAACTCCGAAGAAGAGGGGTGTTCTATTTCTCAGTCCTGAAGATATGCAAGAGGCAAAGAAATCTATGAAAGAAAAAGATATTAAAGCTGAAGATGTTAAGAATTTACCTCCTATTGAAGAAATACATGGTCTTAATTTACCACTTATCGAAGAAACATATGATCTTCACCCATTACCTATTGAAGAAACTCATGGTCTTTATAACCTGACACAGGTAGTAAAGGTAAATTCTCTCTATAGATTTGATGAAGGTGATATCCCTCGTATAAGTCTGCTAGACAAATGCTTAGATGGAGTTTGACAATTTCATTGTTAACAAAGAAGACTTAATGCTCATTTTGGTAGACAATTGAAAATAACAAATTCAAATATGCTCAACACTTGGGTGATTATATGGCATAATGTCAAAGGTGAACTTAAACTAATTAGTAAACATGCTTCTATGGTTACCACTCAAGTAGAACAAGTACTTAAAGCTCAAAATGATTTGCTCAATGAATTGAATAGTAAGAATAATGATAACGCTGTTAGAGTTATGACTAGAGGTGGTAGAATGACTCAGGAACCTTTGTATCTTGAAGGCCACCCGAAGAGAAATTGAGCAAGATTCTCAGAGAAATATGTAAGATGCAACTAGTCCCTCAAAAATAGAAAAAAAAAATGATGGGACTTGCATGCTTAGTGAACCTACTAGTGAAACACCTAAGAATCCAAATGATATTTCTATTCTCTGATGCTGAAACACAATCTGGTAATGAACCTGAAACTAATGATAATATTCATGATGGATGCTCAACCTAGTAATGATAATGATAGAAATTGACCCTGCTATTGATCTTGATAACCACAATCAAAGAATCAATTATGATAAGAAGACTTTGTTGCTAGGAAACACGGTAGGAAAGAGACCTTGGGTTCAGAAACCCATGCCTTTTCCTCCCAATTGTCGGCGTTCTGGGAACGAGGGTCCCCAGACTTGCCTGTCTGTGGCCTGCGGCGTGGCTCGAGTGGGGGCCCAGTGCGGCCCAGCTTCATCAGCTCAAACTCAAGACCCTCACGAGGGGCCAAGCCCTGCGGGGCGGATGAAAGGAAGCTTCCTCAGCAGTAGCCTCATCAGGCAGGCTCGCGAGGAGGCGGAGAGATCAAGGCAGGGACACCTCGCGAGGAGCCCCTGATGCAAGCCATGACGACTGGCCTTGACGATCGAGACCAGGCGGGCGCTGGCCTGCGCAGTGTCCTTGTTTCCCCTTTGGTGCAAAGGGGGCAAGCGCATGCCAAGGCATCGGGCAAAGGTTACCATTCTGGTGCAACGAGACCAAGACCAGAAGAGCGGCAGGATGGAGGTCACCATGGAGCCCAAGACGGCATCATCACCAGTGCTTTTGGCAGCCGAAGACCACCTTTGGTCAGGATAACTTGTATTGGATGTTCCCCTTCAAAATGGCCAATTGTTGGCGCCCTTCCCGCTCACATTTTGGGAAGAGGACCAGGGCCTCTATAAGTAGGACCAACCACCATTAGAGGGGGGGATCCGGACGAGTAGAACACACCCGCACCAGCTCAAGAACACCTCTCGTGAGCCGTTATTCCCCTGTATTGTCATCAGGACCCCTGAGGCAATCCACCCCACCACACACTGGAGTAAGGGTATTACACCACATCGGGGGCCCGAACCAGTATAAATCTCGTGTCCTTGTGTTCTTCTTCCCAGCCTAGATTTCTTGCGAGCCCGTAGAAGCGCGCGTCGGTAGGGGAAAGATCCCGTGCGCACCCCAGAGGTTCGACCTTAAGGGTCTGCCGGAACCTGAAATCCGACATTTGGCGCGCCTAGGTAGGGGGTGCAGCCGAGTTCTCCCTCCGACGACCCGCTCTCCACCAACATCGCGTTTCGCCTCATGCGGACAACGCGCCGCCCGCCTGGCAACCGAATGCCGGCACTGGGGGCCGGGGGGCTCCGAGCCTTGGCCCACTTGCGATAGTGAAGTGGGCCGCACAATTCAAGCCTGAGATGCCGCCGCGCTACAAACGGCGTGACAGATCCGCTGGTTTTTCCTGCTGGCGTATGAGGAGGCCGTCCTCAAAGCCGGGGCGATGACCCGGGTGATGGCAACTGGTTCCCCATGGCCCTCGCCGGTGACCCGCGCGCACGGCTCCCCCCCCCGGGCTTCTGGGACCTCCTGGGAGGAGCTGCGCGACCTCTTCCTCGCCCGTTATGCCGCACCAGTGCCGCCCGTCATCGCAGCTCTCCTGGGTGGCTCACAGGCACCACCCTCGAGCCGCCACGTCAAGTCGTTCACCCGCTGGATCAGCACGCTCCAAGCGTCAAGAAGCCCCCCCGGGCTGGGTGGCGCCCGAGGCCGATCTAACCTTCGACTCGGATGATCACCCCTCAACCCCATCGGTTCGGGCGCGCTCCCGATGCTGTGCACCCCCACCATCTGCCAGGTGGCCGTCACCAGGACCCTCATCGACGGCGGTGCCGGCCTCAACATGCTCTCGGTGGAGGCCTTCAGCTCCTCCACGTGCCGCTAGACGGCTCGCCAGCAGGCCTTTCTCGGGTCGGAGTCGGTTCCACCGCCTCCTTGGGACAGATCCGCCTCCCAGTGACCTTCGGCACCCACGACAACTTCCGACAGAGCTGATCGACTTCGACATCGCCCCCATCGGCCTCCCCTACAACACCATCCTCGGCTATCCGGCCTTGGCCCGGTTCATGGCAGCAACTCACCCGGCGTACAACCTCATGAAGATGCCCGGGAGCAGCGGCGTCCTTACCGTGTCAGGAGACACAAGGGATGTGCTGCAGGCGCTCAAGCTTGCTTTCAGGGCGGCCGCGGTGGCGCAGCCCACCAGCACCGACGCCCTTGAGCCCAAGGGGGCTGCGCCGGCTAAAAAGAAGCTTGTTCACCCAAGACAAGGCGGAAACCAAGCAGGTACCGGTCGACGAGGACGGGTCCACTGAACGCTACTTCACCATAGGAGCCAACCTCGAGCCCGAGCAGGAGAAGGCCCTGGTGAGGTTCCTGCGTGCGAACAAGAAGGTGTTCGCATGGGAACCTGATCAGTTAGCAGGGGTCCCGAGGGGTGTGATTGAGCATCACCTCAACGTGTGCCCCAACGTGCGCCCCGTGAAGCAGAAGGCGAGGCGA
>NW_024112739.1:0-11086 GCF_003073215.2 Triticum urartu | reverse complement strand
TAATCTTATGTGACAATACTGGTGCAATTGCCTTGGCAAAGGAATCCAGATTTCACAAGAGAACCAAGCACATCAAGAGACGCTTCAATTCCATCCGGGATCTAGTCCAGGTGGGAGACATAGAGATTTGCAAGATACATACGGATCTGAATGTTGCAGACCCGTTGACTAAGCCTCTTCCACGAGCAAAACATGATCAGCACCAAGGCTCCATGGGTGTTAGAATCATTACTGTGTAATCTAGATTATTGACTCTAGTGCAAGTGGGAGACTGAAGAAATATGCCCTAGAGGCAATAATAAAGTTATTATTTATTTCCTTATATCATGATAAATGTTTATTATTCATGCTAGAATTGTATTAACCGGAAACATAATACATGTGTGAATACATAGACAAACAAGTGTCACTAGTATGCCTCTACTTGACTAGCTCGTTAATCAAAGATGGTTATGTTTCCTAACCATGAACAATGAGTTGTTATTTGATTAACGGGATCACATCATTAAGTGAATGATCTGATTGACATGACCCATTCCATTAGCTTAGCACCCGATCGTTTAGTATGTTGCTATTGCTTTCTTCATGACTTATACATGTTCCTATAACTATGAGATTATGCAACTCCCGTTTGCCGGAGGAACACTTTGGGTGCTACCAAACGTCACAACGTAACTGGGTGATTATAAAGGAGTACTACAGGTGTCTCCAAAGGTACATGTTGGGTTGGCGTATTTCGAGATTAGGATTTGTCACTCCGATTGTCGGAGAGGTATCTCTGGGCCCTCTCGGTAATGCACATCACTTAAGCCTTGCAAGCATTGCAACTAATAAGTTAGTTGCGGGATGATGTATTACAGAACGAGTAAAGAGACTTGCCGGTAACGAGATTGAACTAGGTATTGGAATACCGACGATCGAATCTCGGGCAAGTAACATACCGATGACAAAGGGAACAACGTATGTTGTTATGCGGTCTGACCGATAAAGATCTTCGTAGAATATGTAGGAGCCAATATGGCATCCAGGTCGCTATTGGTTATTGACCGGAGACGTGTCTCGGTCATGTCTATATTGTTCTCGAACCCGTAGGGTCCGCACGCTTAAGGTTACGATGACAGTTATATATGAGTTTATGCATTTTGATGTACCGAAGGTTGTTCGGAGTCCCGGATGTGATCACGGACATGACGAGGAGTCTCGAAATGGTCGAGACATAAAGATTGATATATTGGAAGCCTATGTTTGGATATCGGAAGTGTTCCGGGTGAAATCGGGATTTTACCGGAGTACCGGGAGGTTACCGGAACCCCCCGGGAGCTATATGGGCCTTAGTGGGCTTTAGTGGAAAAGGAAGGGGCAGCCCAAGTGGGCCGCGCGCTCCCCCCTCCCCTAGTCCTATTAGGACAAGGAGAGGTGGCCGGCCCCCCTCTCTCTTTTCCCCCTCCGCGAATCCTATTCCAACTAGGATTGGGGGGGGATCCTACTCCCAGAGGGAGTAGGACTCTCCTGGCGCACCCTCCTTGGCCGGCCAGCCTCCCCCCTTAGTCCTTTATATACGGAGGCAGGGGCACCCCAGAGACACACAAGTTGATCCACGTGATCTATTCCTTAGCCGTGTGCGGCGCCCCCAGCCACCATAGTCCTCGATAATATTGTAGCGGAGTTAGGCGAAGCCCTGCTGCTGTAGTGATCAAGATCGTCACCACGCCGTCGTGCTGACGGAACTCTTCCCCGACACTTTGCTGGATCGGAGTCCGGGGATCGTCATCGAGCTGAACGTGTGCTAGAACTCGGAGGTGCCGTAGTTTCGGTGCTTGATCGGTCGGATCGTGAAGACGTACGACTACATCAACCAAACGCTTCCGTTGTCGATCTACTAAGGGTATGTAGATCATACTCCCCTCTCGTTGCTATGCATCACATGATCTTGCGTGTGCGTAGGAAATTTTTTTGAAATTACTACGAAACCCAACAGTGGCATCCGAGCCTAGGTTTTATATGTTGATGTTATATGCACGAGTAGAACACAAGTGAGTTGTGGGCGATATAAGTCATACTGCCTACCAGCATGTCATACTTTGGTTCGGCGGTATTGTTGGATGAAGCGGCCCAGACCGACATTACGCGTACGCTTACGCGAGACCGGTTCTCCCGACGTGCTTTGCACAGAGGTGGCTTGTGGGTGACAGTTTCTCCAACTTTAGTTGAACAGTGTGGCTACGCCCGGTCCTTGCGAAGGTTAAAACGGAGTCAAATTGACAAACTATCGTTGTGGTTTTGATGCGTAGGTGAGATTGGTTCTTGCTTAAGCCCGTAGCAGCCACGTAAAACTTGCAACAACAAAGTAGAGGACGTCTAACTTGTTTTTGCAGGGCATGTTGTGATGTGATATGGTCAAGACATGATGCTAAATTTTATTGTATGAGATGATCATGTTTTGTAACCGAGTTATCGGCAACTGGCAGGAGCCATATGGTTGTCGCTTTATTGTATGCAATGCAATCGCGATGTAATGCTTTACTTTATCACTAAGCGGTAGCGATAGTTGTGGAAGCATAAGATTGGCGAGACGACAACGATGCTACGATGGAGATCAAGGTGTCGCGCCGGTGACGATGGTGATCATGACGGTGCTTCGGAGATGGAGATCACAAGCACAAGATGATGATGGCCATATCATATCACTTATATTGATTGCATGTGATGTTTATCTTTTATGCATCTTATCTTGCTTTGATTGACGGTAGCATTATAAGATGATCTCTCACTAAATTATCAAGTAAGTGTTCTCCCTGAGTATGCACCATTGCGAAAGTTCTTCGTGCTGAGACACCACGTGATGATCGGGTGTGATAGGTTCTACGTTCAAATACAACGGGTGCAAAAAGTTGCACACGCGGAATACTCAGGTTATACTTGACGAGCCAAGCATATACAGATATGGCCTCGGAACACGGAGACCGAAAGGTCGAGCGTGAATCATATAGTAGATATGATCAACATAAGATGTTCACCAATGAAAACTACTCCATCTCACGTGATGATCGGACATGGTTTAGTTGATTTGGATCACGTGATCACTTAGAGATTAGAGGGATGTCTATCTAAGTGGGAGTTCTTAAGTAATATGATTAATTGAACTTAAATTTATCATGAACTTAGTACCTGATAGTATCTTGCTTGTTTATGTTTGATTGTAGATAGATGGCCCGTGCTGTTGTTCCGTTGAATTTTAATGCGTTCCTTGAGAAAGCAAAGTTGAAAGATGATGGTAGCAATTACACGGACTGGGTCCGTAACTTGAGGATTATCCTCATTGCTGCACAGAAGAATTACGTCCTGGAAGCACCGCTGGGTGCCAGGCCTGCTGCAGGAGCAACGCGATGTTATGAACGTCTGGCAGAGCAAAGCTGATGACTACTCGATAGTTCAATGTGCCATGCTTTACGGCTTAGAATCGGGACTTCAACGACGTTTTGAACGTCATGGAGCATATGAGATGTTCCAGGAGTTGAAGTTAATATTTCAAGCAAATGCCCGGATTGAGAGATATGAAGTCTCCAATAAGTTCTATAGCTGCAAGATGGAGGAGAACAGTTCTGTCAGTGAGCATATACTCAAAATGTCTGGGTATAATAATCACTTGATTCAATTGGGAGTTAATCTTCCGATGATTGCGTCATTGACAGAATTCTCCAATCACTGCCACCAAGCTACAAGAGCTTCGTGATGAACTATAATATGCAAGGGATGAATAAGACTATTCCCGAGCTCTTCGCGATGCTGAAAGCTGCGGAGGTAGAAATCAAGAAGGAGCATCAAGTGTTGATGGTCAACAAGACCACTAGTTTCAAGAAAAAGGGCAAAGGGAAGAAGAAGGGGAACTTCAAAAAGAAACGGCAAGCAAGTTGCTACTCAAGAGAAGAAACCCAAACCTGGACCTAAGCCTGAAACTGAGTGCTTCTACTGCAAGCAGACTGGTCACTGGAAGCGGAACTGCCCCAAGTATTTGGCGGATAAGAAGGATGGCAAGGTGAACAAAGGTATATGTGATATACATGTTATTGATGTGTACCTTACTAATGCTCGCAGTAGCACCTGGGTATTTGATACTGGTTCTGTTGCTAATATTTGCAACTCGAAACAGGGACTACGGATTAAGCGAAGATTGGCTAAGGACGAGGTGACGATGCGCGTGGGAAATGGTTCCAAAGTCGATGTGATCGCGGTCGGCACGCTACCTCTACATCTACCTTCGGGATTATATTTAGACCTAATAATTGTTATTTGGTGCCAGCGTTGAGCATGAACATTATATCTGGATCTTGTTTGATGCGAGACGGTTATTCATTTAAATCAGAGAATAATGGTTGTTCTATTATATGAGTAATATCTTTTATGGTCATGCACCCTTGAGAAGTGGTCTATTCTTATTGAATCTCGATAGTAGTAATACACATATTCATAATGTTGAAGCCAAAAGATGCAGAGTTGATAATGAAAGTGCAACTTATTTGTGGCACTGTCGTTTAGGTCATATCGGTGTAAAGCGCATGAAGAAACTCCATACTGATGGACTTTTGGAACCACTTGATTATGAATCACTTGGTACTTGCGAACCGTGCCTCATGGGCAAGATGATTAAAACACCGTTCTCCGGTACTATGGAGAGAGCAACAGATTTGTTGGAAATCATACATACCGATGTATGTGGTCCGATGAATATTGAGGCTCGTGGCGGATATCGTTATTTTCTCACCTTCACAGATGATTTAAGCAGATATGGGTATATCTACTTAATGAAACATAAGTCTGAAACATTTGAAAAGTTCAAAGAATTTCAGAGTGAAGTTGAAAATCATCGTAACAAGAAAATAAAGTTTCTACGATCTGATCGTGGAGGAGAATATTTGAGTTACGAGTTTGGTGTACATTTGAAAAACTGTGGAATAGTTTCGCAACTCACGCCACCCGGAACACCACAGCGTAATGGTGTGTCCGAACGTCGTAATCATACTTTACTAGATATGGTGCGATCCATGATGTCTCTTACAGATTTACCGCTATCGTTTTGGGGTTATGCTTTAGAGACGGCCGCATTCACGTTAAATAGGGCACCATCAAAATCCGTTGAGACGACACCTTATGAACTATGGTTTGGCAAGAAACCAAAGTTGTCGTTTCTTAAAGTTTGGGGCTGCGATGCTTATGTGAAAAAGCTTCAACCTGATAAGCTCGAACCCAAATCGGAGAAATGTGTCTTCATAGGATACCCAAAGGAGACTGTTGGGTACACCTTCTATCACAGATCCGAAGGCAAGACATTCGTTGCTAAAAATGGATCCTTTCTAGAGAAGGAGTTTCTCTCGAAAGAAGTGAGTGGGAGGAAAGTAGAACTTGACGAGGCAACTGTACCTGCTCCCTTACTGGAAAGTAGTACATCACAGAAAACTGTTTCAGTGACACCTACACCAGTTAGTGAGGAAGCTAATGATAATGATCATGAAACTTCAGATCAAGATACTACTGAACCTCGTAGATCAACCAGAGTAAGATCCGCACCAGAGTGGTACGGTAATCCTGTTCTAGAAGTCATGCTACTAGATCATGATGAACCTACGAACTATGAAGAAGCGATGGTGAGCCCAGATTCCGCAAAGTGGCTTGAAGCCATGAAATCTGAGATGGGATCCATGTATGAGAACAAAGTATGGACTTTGGTTGACTTGCCCGATGATCGGCAAGCAATTGAGAATAAATGGATCTTCAAGAAGAAGACTGACGCTGATGGTAATGTTACTGTCTACAAAGCTCGACTTGTCGCGAAAGGTTTTCGACAAGTTCAAGGGGTTGACTACGATGAGACTTTCTCACCTGTAGCGATGCTTAAGTCTGTCCGAATTATGTTAGCGATTGCCGCATTTTATGATTATGAAATTTGGCAGATGGATGTCAAAACTGCATTCCTGAATGGATTTCTGGAAGAAGAGTTGTATATGATGCAACCGAGAAGGTTTTGTCGATCCAAAGGGAGCTAACAAAGTGTGCAAGCTCCAGCGATCCATTTATGGACTGGTGCAAGCCTCTCGGAGTTGGAATAAATTTGATAGTGTGATCAAAGCATTTGGTTTTATACAGACTTTCGGAGAAGTCTGTATTTACAAGTGAGTGGGAGCTCTGTAGCATTTCTGATATTATATGTGGATGACATATTGCTGATTGGAAATGATATAGAATTTCTGGATAGCATAAAGGGATACTTGAATAAAAGTTTTTCTATGAAAGACCTCAGTGAAGCTGCTTACATATTGGGCATCAAGATCTATAGAGATAGATCAAGACGCATAATTGGACTTTCACAAAGCACATACCTTGACAAAGTTTTGAAAAAGTTCAAAATGGATCAAGCAAAGAAAGGGTTCTTGCCTGTGTTACAAGGTGTGAAGTTGAGTAAGACTCAATGCCCGACCACTGCAGAAGATAGAGAGGAATATGAAAGATGTTCCCTATGCATCAGCCATAGGATCTATCATGTATGCAATGCTGTGTAACCAGACCTGATGTGTGCCTTGCTATAAGTCTAGCAGGGAGGTACCAAGTAATCCAGGAGTGGATCACTGGACAGCGGTCAAGAACATCCTGAAATACCTGAAAAGGACTAAGGATATGTTTCTCGTATATGGAGGTGACAAAGAGCTCATCGTAAAAAGTTACGTTGATGCAAGCTTTGACACTGATCCGGACGATTCTAAATCGCAAACCGGATACGTGTTTACATTAAACGGTGGAGCTGTCAGTTGGTGCAGTTCTAAACAAAGCGTTGTAGCGGGATCTACATGTGAAGCGGAGTACATAGCTGCTTCGGAAGCAGCAAATGAAGGAGTCTGGATGAAGGAGTTCATATCCGATCTAGGTGTCATACCTAGTGCATCGGGTCCAATGAAAATCTTTTGTGACAATACTGGTGCAATTGCCTTGGCAAAGGAATCCAGATTTCACAAGAGAACCAAGCACATCAAGAGACGCTTCAACTCCATCCGGGATCTAGTCCAGGTGGGAGACATAGAGATTTGCAAGATACATACGGATCTGAATATTGCAGACCCGTTGACTAAGCCTCTTCCACGAGCAAAACATGATCAGCACCAAGGCTCCATGGGTGTTAGAATCATTACAGTGTAATCTAGATTATTGACTCTAGTGCAAGTGGGAGACTGAAGGAAATATGCCCTAGGAGGCAATAATAAAGTTATTATTTATTTCCTTATATCATGATAAATGTTTATTATTCATGCTAGAATTGTATTAACCGGAAACATAATACATGTGTGAATACATAGACAAACAAAGTGTCACTAGTATGCCTCTACTTGACTAGCTCGTTAATCAAAGATGGTTATGTTTCCTAACCATGAACAAGAGTTGTTATTTGATTAACGGGTCACATCATTAGTGAATGATCTGATTGACATGACCCATTCCATTAGCTTAGCACCCGATCGTTTAGTATGTTGCTATTGCTTTCTTCATGACTTATACATGTTCCTATACTATGAGATTATGCAACTCCCGTTCCGGAGGAACACTTTGTGTGCTACCAAACGTCACAACGTAACTGGGTGATTATAAAGGAGTACTACAGGTGTCTCCAAGGTACATGTTGGGTTGGCGTATTTCGAGATTAGGATTTTGTCACTCCGATTGTCGGAGAGGTATCTCTGGGCCCTCTCGGTAATGACATCACTTAAGCCTTGCAAGCATTGCAACTAATGAGTTAGTTGCGGGATGATGTATTACAGAACGAGTAAAGAGACTTGCCGGTAACGAGATTGAACTAGGTATTTGGAATACCGACGATCGAATCTCGGGCCGAACGGATTGAACTAGGTATTGGAATACCGACGATCGAATCTCGGGCAAGTAACATACCGATGACAAAGGGAACGACGTATGTTGTTATGCGGTCTGACCGATAAAGATCTTCGTAGAATATGTAGGAGCAAATATGGGCATCCAGGTCCCGCTATTGGTTATTGACCGGAGACGTGTCTCGGTCATGTCTACATTGTTCTCGAACCCGTAGGGTCCGCACGCTTAAGGTTACGATGACAGTTATATTATGAGTTTATGCATTTTGATGTACCGAAGGTTGTTCGGAGTCCCGGATGTGATCACGGACATGACGAGGAGTCTCGAAATGGTCGAGACATAAAGATTGATATATTGTAAGCCTATGTTTGGATATCGGAAGTGTTCCGGGTGAAATCGGGATTTTACCGAGAGTACCGGGAGTTACCGGAACCCCCCGGGAGCTAAATGGGCCATGATGGGCCTTAGTGGAAAAGAGAAGAGGCAGCCCTACATGGGCTGCGCGCCTCCCCCTCCCCTAGTCCTATTAGGACTAGGAGAGGTGGCCGGCCCCCTCTCTCTCTTTTCCCCCTCCGCGAATCCTATTCCAACTAGGATTGGGGGGGGGGAATCCTACTCCCAGAGGGAGTAGGACTCTCCTGGCGCGCCCTCCTTGGCCGGCCAGCCTCCCCCCTCTAGTCCTTTATATACTGAGGCAGAGGCACCCCAAGAGACACACAAGTTGATCCACGTGATCTATTCCTTAGCCGTGTGCGGCCAGCCACCATAGTCCTCGATAATACTGTAGCGGAGTTTAGGCGAAGCCCTGCTGCTGTAGTACATCAAGATCGTCACCACGCCGTCGTGCTGACGGAACTCTTCCCCGACACTTTTGGATCGGAGTCCGGGGATCGTCATCGAGCTGAACGTGTGCTAGAACTCGGAGGTGCCGTAGTTTCGGTGCTTGATCGGTCGGATCGTGAAGACGTACGACTACATCAACCAAATGCTTCCGTTGTCGATCTACTAGGTATGTAGATCATACTCTCCCCTCTCGTTGCTATGCATCACATGATCTTGCGTGTGTGTAGGAAATTTTTTGAAATTACTACGAAACCCATCATTATATGCATTTAATGTAGTCCATAATTCAAATTTGAACTACAATCACATGCTCCAGTGAAGCAAATGGGTGTGAAATCATACATGTGTCATTGGGTGCATGTTTAAGTCTTATTTAAGGAATGGGAATGAATTACAAACTTCTCGTCATCCTGAAACATTGAGAATCTCGGTTTTTAAATCCCAGTAAATCAAAAAGTCACCCAAAAACTTGAAACTTGGCATAGTTTCATAACATGGCACATATATGTCGTGGTAAAAAATCGTTCAGTTTGAGAAGAGGCACACACATTAGTAGCCAACGAAGTCCTTTTTGAAACAAAAAACTGACACGTTAATATCGCAAACGGTTGTATTATATTAACCGTGTCGAAATTTAACCATACTCGGTGGCGTGTGTGCAGCTGTTTGATTAGACGGGACGAGCGTGAGAAGTCCGCCGTGCAGGCTCGACGGGACGCATGCGAGCAGTCTGCCGCACAGGTTTGATGGGACGCGTGCATCCTGTCCACCTCACAGGCTCGACGGGACACGTGCGAGCAGCAAGGCCGCCCATGCTCACCTGAAAGCGAGCTCTTTGACCTCCATGCACCAGCCGCCACTCGCCTCGCTCACAACTTCTCCAATAATGGGTTAATTAAAGCACCTAGACGGAGGGTGTTTGCTTGCAATCCCATGGCAGCATTTGCTTTTTTCGTGTTTTCAACTAGTATTCTGCCCTAATTTAAATTGCCACATCGGGCAACGGATAACACGACCACAAATAAAGTGGCAACGGATAATATGACGACAAATTTACAATGGCGCAGATAATAATTGTCTTACATATTCCAGATATTTTAAAATGCCACATGCGGCAAAGCCCGGAAGACACGGGGGCAAGATAAGAAGGAAATTGTAGACAACGATCTGGGTCGCTACTGTCTCTACTCGTCGATGGATCGCCGGGCGGCGAAATCCTCCAGCTCCTTCTTCAATTCCTCATGACTTTGCTTGAAAGCACCCACGGATTCCTCCACCTCCTGCTCGCGCTCGATCCGGAGCTTCCTCAAGCCACCCATCAGTTCCTCGACGATCGCTTTCAGCGTCATCTCCAAGGCACTGCTCTACTCATGCAGCATCTTCCAGCCGGCGGCCTCCTCCTCCTTCTCGGCGACCAACTTGAGGAGCTTCACATTGTCACCCATGAGTTGCTCAACGAGGCCGGTCGCCTTGTCAACCGAGGCATCGCTGATCTTGAGCAGCTTCATCAAGCTGTCGACCAGCTCTTGCTGCGTAGTGACGCCAGCGAGAATGTTGTCATCGCCAGTGAAGGACTTCAGGAACACCGGCTCATCATGATGGCCGACGCCGTGAATGCACTTGTGAGAGCCCCCGCGTTCCCGTGAGAGCTCATTCGAGGGCTCCGCGGCGTGCCGGGACATCTCTGTTGCGGCTGCGGCTTCGTGGCGGGAACTCTCTAGTGCTTCTGCGGCCTTGGTCTTTGCTGCCTGGTTATATGTCCACCCTAAACTCCTCCTACCGGTCATGGCGGAACGACTTGACAAAAAAAACTAGTTTTGTGGGTGATGAGGAGAGAAACTGTGAAGTAATTTTCAAGTGGGTAGTTTTTATAGCCCGGTGCTAAGTGTGAACACATATTATTTTGATAGGTGTGAACAGATTTGCAATTACTTACTGCGAGAAACAAGGTCAAAATTTATTGATGGCAGAAGGTTGATCACGTGGTTGCTCGCCGTTGAGGCGCCCGCGGTGCGCTCTACTCCGGCGTCCCTGCGCACTCTGCTCGCCGTTGAGGCAAAGTTACAATGGAAATGGTTAATATTCTTAATAATTGTCTTACATATTCAGGATAATTTCAAATGCCAAATGCGGCAAGGCCCAGAACACTCACAACCTACATATGCATACAATTATAATAAAATATAAGCTAAAAGGCTGAGCCGGCGGCCTTCCGACGATGGTCTTCTCAGACTCCATGATCAGCATAGCACCCTTGCGACCGTTCACTCCGAGTGTACCGACCCGCCTCTGCCTATGCGGAGCTGCAGGTGCTGGGAGGCTCTTGGGCCTGCTAGGCCTCTTCCAGAAGAGCTTGACAGCATGCAATCGT
>NW_024112738.1:0-26531 GCF_003073215.2 Triticum urartu | reverse complement strand
CCAGCTCATACAAGCCAAACTTTGTTTTGAAAGCGGTTTCCATTCATCACCCTCTTGTATGCGATTTGATAGTAACCACTCTTAAGATCAATTTTTGAAAAGATAGTGGCACCACTAAGTTCATCAAGCATATCATCAAGGCGTGGATAGGGATAACTATAACAAACGGTGATAGCATTGATAGGTCTACAATCGGAGCACATGCGAAAGCTACCGTCTCGTTTTGGCACAAGAATGACCGGGACGACACAAGGGCTCAAACTTTCACGCACATGTCCATGGTTTATGAGATGCTTTACTTGCCTTTGTATTTCTTTGGTTTCTTCGGGGTTGACGCGGTACGGAGCTTTGTTCGAAAGTGGTGCTCCGGGGATGAGGTCGATGCGGTGCTCGATGCCTCGTAGTGGAGGTAGTCCCGGAGGTAGCGCATCGGGAAAACCATCATGAAATTCCTGCAAAAGAGAAGACAACACTAGAGGAAGAGTGTGAGAAGGTGTTAGCTGTGGTTCATTGTCCTTGCAAAAAAGGACGTAGTGTAGTACACTGGATGGGTTCTCACACACTCCTCTTATCTCACTTTTGGTGGCAATTAGGACTAAGTTCTTTTCACTCATCGTGGAGGTTCTCGATTTGGGCTTGTGGCTCACTCTCTTTTTGGTGGCTTGCTCTCTCACTATTATCTCCATGATGGGTGGCTTGCTTGTCGGCGACAACTTGGCTTGGAGACATGGGACGAAGTACGTACTCCTTTCCCTTCATCTTGAAGATGTAGTGGATCGTTCGGCCGTTGTGGATGACTCCTCTATCAAATTGCCATGGGCGTCCAAGGAGAAGGTGGAAAACGGTCATTGGAACGACGTCGCACTCTAAGGTGTCTTCGTAGGTGCCAATTTTGAAGGAGACTTGTACTCGATGCTCGACTTGGATAGTGCCGGAGTCGCTAAGCCATTGCACTTTGTATGGATGTGGGTGCTTCGTCTTGGGCAATGGAAGTTTGGAAGCAAAGGCATCTACATTGCGAGATTATGACAACTCCCTCCATCGATGATGACTTTGACGGATCTTCCATTGATGCCGACCTTGGTGTGGAATATGTGGCATATTTGGTCTTCTTCCTGGTGATGTTGGAGAGTCAAGACCTTGGAGACAACAAGAGCGGGACTTGAAACTTCATCGCAAAAGACTTGTTCCTCTTCATCGTTCACTTGCCGGTGCATAGCGACTTGCTCAAGAGCGTCAATTTCTCCTTCACTCATCAAGTCGTAGGTGCCGTCGTCATTGAGGATCATGGTCCGCTTGTTGGTGCACTCATAGGACTTATGGCCTCGGCCTCCGCATGTGAAGCATTTGAAGGAACTCGTCTTGAAGGTCTCATCGGTTGGAGGGGATGATGATGAAGCTCTCGGCTTGAAGTTGCTTGTAGTAGGAGGATGACTTGGAGTTGATGAAGCTTCCTTGGAACTCGACTTGTCGACGTTGCTTGTAGAAGGCTTGGTAGATGGAGTTGGAGTCGTTGAAGCTTGGGTGTTGGAGAAGCCGTATGACTTGGTTGAGAACTTGGCATACTTGTAATCGTCTTGCACTTGGCGTTTCGCTTTGGTAGCTTGATGCACTAGCTCGATGAGGTTCGAGTATGGTTGGAAGTTGGCGATCTTCTTGATAGGATGGTCGAGTCCATTCAAGAAATGTTCCATAGTTCGCTCATCATCTTCCGTGACATTGGCTCGTATCATAGCAATCTCCATATCCTTGTAGTACTCTTCAACGCTCTTGGTTCCTTGCTTGAGTAGTTGGAGTTTCTTGAAGAGGTCGCAGTTGTAGTAGGTAGGCACAAAGCGTGCTCTCATGACATCCTTCATTTGCGCCCAAGTAGTGATGGGTGGTTCACCTCTTGCCTCTTGGCGCTCGACACCTTGTTCCCACCAAATGAGGACATAGTCTTGGAACTCAAGGGATGCCATTGCGATCTTATTCTCTTCTTCATAGTTGTGCAAGCGGAAGATTTTGTCGACCTTCAATGCCCAAGAAAGTTACTCTTCGGGATCGTTGCTTCCGTTGAACTTGGGCATGGTGAACTTGAGCTTGCTGTAGCATTGCTCTTCATTGTGTTGGGGTCAGGGATGATGACGCCCATGTTGTTGATGATTGTCAAGCTCGTGTCGCTCTTGGTGAGGAGGGTTGTCAACCTCATGTTGCTCTTACCATGGAGGATTTCCATTGTCGCCATGCTCTTGATGAACTTGATGTTCTTGGCAAGCATGTGGAGGAGCTTGTCGAGCTCGAGGAGGAACTTGACGATGCACGCGAGCTTGAAATCTTCGTTCTTGAATTTCTTCGCGAAGTGCTTCTTCATGTTCATGAGCTTGTCGGCCTCGGTTGGCTACGGCTCAACTTGAATCTTGGAGGGCTTGTTGCGCCTCTAGTGCTTGAGCTTCACGGAGTTGTTGTTCGTGGCGTTGTGCCTCGGCATCTTGTGCATGTTGGTGTAGACGCACGCGCTCTTCCTCTTCATGTTGGCGTTGTCTTTGCCGTTCTCATGCTAGCGCAAAAGCTTCTTGGGTTTGACGTTGTCAGTGCTCTTGAGAGTCGGTGTCGCGTAGAGGATTGAGGCTTGCTTGACGATCATCGTTGCGCGCGGCACGGCGTAGAGTGTTCGATGTCGGTGTACTTGAGCCGGAGAGGGTGAAGTCGGAGTGTCGACTTGAGCGAGTCCTTCTTGATGAAGACGAAGTGGAAGAAGAGCGGTTGAGCAACAAAGCTCGAATCTCGTCCATTCCTTGCGTCATTCTCTTGCTTGTGATCGTCGAGCTTGTGGTCGAAGTAGTCCCTTGTACGTTGCTCGGAAGAGTCGCAAGTCGCGGCGAGGTTGTCGATGCGTTCACTCATTGCTTGTTGCTCTTGATGCAAAGCACGTTGTGCACCAAAGAGGTGACTCTTGGTGATGTAGGAGTTCATGTCGTAGTCGTGCTCAATGAAGAGTGGGTTGGTAGAAGTACTTGGCCTATCCACCATTCCAAGATACAAAATGTGAGTGGTAGAAAGAGAAGAACGAATACCAAATGTACCTTGACCAAAGTTGAAAGTGGATCAATGATCACTCCAATGTGGACAAGGAAATAGCACAATTGGTACCAATTCTTGTCGGTTTCTCAAACCTACACAAGTAAAAGCTTATGGTGGAGCTTGGTTAGGATGGTGGCACAAAATTTAATGCAATTGTAAGTGAGCTTCAATAATGTTGGAAAAGATTCGCAAGATTGCAATGTAACAAGTAGACCAAGCAATGTAATGTACACGGAAACACACACGCAAAGAGATAAGTGGGGTTAGGGAACCAAGGTTGAGCCAAAATGTGGAATCCATAAAAATGATTGCACAATAGGCGGATACAAGACTTGTGCACAACCTACTAAGCAAAAATGCAATGACTTCTATCCCAAGTATGCTCTATGCAAGGTGTTTCTATGATATGATCCAAGATGATCGAGTATGACAATCTTAATGTTGTATGATGCTATGGTTCTTGCTTAAAAGATCTTTGCTTATCTTCTCCTTATGCTTAAAAGCTTTTTTGGATCTTTGTTGTTTGAGCTCTTTTCTCATGCAGTGCTTGATGAACCAAGATAACAATTGTGTATGCGATGACAACCTTGTGACACAAGAGATGATACCAAGATATGCAACAACGATGTATGTATGCTATGGGAAGTATGATCACTAATGTGCACAAGTCTCGTTGCCGGCAATACTCAATGGCTAGTCTCGATGGGTAAGCAACACAAAGGAGTAAGGCTATGGTGGCTATCAATGTAATGGCAAGAGTGATATGTCCAATACCAAGATGGGGTTACCATTTCTTGCGGACGGTATGGTGTCAAAATGGTGGAACGAATACCAAGATGTAGTCGAGGTGGTCATTGTTGTTGACGCATCCATGGCGAAGATGAGCGGCGGTGATGTTGATGTCGAACCATACCTAAATAGCTGAGACACAAGTAGGACACGGAACCGCAACTCAAATTCTCAAAGCAAAATTGGACCAAAATTGTCGGAGTTGGAGTCGGTAAGCAGTTGTTGTGTATGTGGTATATGGTGGGGCTATGCGGAAGTATATGTGGGCACCGGAACAAAATTCGGCGAAAAATGGGAGGAAAACGGGTGGTGGAGAGGAAGTGGTGCTACGAGGGGTTGGATGTCCGGGCTTGATGGCCAGATGTCCGGGGTGCCGGATGTCCGGGCTTGTCGGGCGGGATGTCCGGGCTCTGGATCGGACAAACTCCGCATGGAAGGTGGCAAATCCGGGCAAAATCCGGCGGAATTTGTGGATGGGAATTGGGGAAAAGAGGATGGAAGGCTAGATCTACCTGCAACACACGAAATCCGCGGTCAAATCCAACAAAACGTCATCACACCAACAAATCACAAAAAAAATTAGGGCTATTTTTGTGGGTATTTTCGAATTAGGGACAAAATCAGCAAAACTAGGCTAGCAACACAACAGGGAGGCTCCGAAATCATGATCAACATGGCTCTTGATACCAAGATGATGTAGGGTAGAACCCTAATCGGCCGATCTTTCACAAAAGGAGCGGATCCCGCGATGAACATGAAGAACACGAGGAGGGAAACAAGGGTAAACACGGGGGAAAACACAAGAGAGACACTCAAACCAACAAGAACGATCACACAAGTGCTAGATCCTTGAAACACGATAGGAGATACAAGATCCAAAGTCAACAACAGACGATACATGGTAGTTGGTCCTTCTCCAAAGGAGGTCTTGAGTTCTTCCCTAAAAGGGGTCTTGAATCCGCTTGGGGGATCTTCTCTGGTGGAGGCTCGAATCTCCGAGGAGAAGGTAACCAAGTGGATGAGCAAAGCTCTCACACAAAATATGAGCTATTCCTTTGCTAACCCTAGAAAGTAGGACGAGGAGGAGTATATATGGTCTAGGGGGGCGAAGGGGTACACGGGCCACGACCCTTACACTATGCGCAGACAGGGGAGGCCGGACGTCGGGCCGGATGTCCGGGTGTTTGCGGAGGGCCGGATGTCCGGGCTGGTGAAGCTGGCCATGTTGCTCTCGGGTTCGGGGGTGTCCGGATATCCGGGCATGCAGCCGGATTTCTGGGGCTTGGGAAGGGCCAGATGTCCGGAGTGGCGAGGCCGGATGTCCGGGGCCTGTAGTGTCCTGGTGGTTGAGCGGTTGTAGTGGGTGAAGCTCAAGGGGTCGGACGTCCGGGGTCGTGGACGGATGTCCGGGGCCTGGGAGGTGTTCTTGACTCCTTCCGTTGGTTCTCTTCATCCATGAACTTGGGGACTCGTACATCTTCATGTGCATCTTCGGGAGGGTCCTCTAGGTACCTAATCATGCACAACAACTCGTACTTAGGTAGTAGCCATGTCTCATGCATAGAAAGTGGAAGTTCATAGAGGAGTGAGTTCACCTTATCATTGATAGCCTTGGCTCGGGCTCTTTTCATTGGTCCAAGTGGTGTCGTTGGAGGTGTAGGTGCGTCCATGGGTATGATCGTGGGATGCTCCGCATCATCATTGCATATGAAGGTAAAGGGAGGAGTTTGGAGGGAGCAAACGCAATGTAGACACGGAGATTTTTTGGCGTGGTTCTGATAGGTGGTGCTATCGTACATCCAATGTAGACACAAAGGGTAATGGTTGCGCGAGTCCACGGAGGGCTCCACCCACGAAGGGTCCATGAAGAAGCAACCTTGTCTATCCCACCATGGCCATCACCCTAAAAGGACTTGCCTCACTTGGCTAGATCTTCACGAAGTAGGTGATCTCCTTGCCCTTACAAACTCCTTGGTTCAACTCCACAATCTTGACGGAGGCTCCCAAGTGACACCTAACCAATCCAGGAGACACCACTCTCCAAAAGGTAATAGATGGTGTGTTGATGATGAATTCCTTGCTCTTGTGCTTCAAATGATAGTCTCCCCAACACTCAACTCTCTCTCACAGATTTGGATTTGGTGGAAAGATGATTTGAGTGGAAAGCAACTTGGGGAAGGCTAGAGATCAAGATTCTTTTGGTTGGATTGGAATATCTTGGTCTCAACACATGAGTAGGTTGTTCTCTCTCAGAAAATGAATGGTAGAAGTGTAGGTACGTTCTGATGGCTCTCTCCACTAATGGAGGAGGGGTATATATAGCCTCCACACAAAATCTAACCGTTACACACAATTTACCAAACTCGGTGGGACCGAATAGTTAAACTCAGTCAGACCGATTTAGTTCAAAATGTAAATGTTAGGCTTTTCGGTGGGACCGACATGTCAACTCGATGGGACCGATTTCATAGGGTTAGGGCATAATGTAATCTCGGTGAGACCGATCACATGAACTCGGTGGAACCGATTTTTGTAATAGGCAAACAAAGAGTTGGTCAGGCAAACTCGGTGGGACCGATTCGCTCATTTCGTTGAGACCAAAACGTTATGAAAAGGAAACAGAGAGTTTGCGTTGCGAACTCGATGGGACCGATCGCTCATCTCGGTTAGACCGAAACGTTACAAAGGGAAATAGAGAGTTTGCAATCCCATCTCGGTGAGACCGAGATCCCTATCAGTGAGACCGAACTGATTAGGGTTTCTGGCTATGGCTATGTCAAATGAACTCGGTGGCGCTGGATAGATCAAATCGGTGGGGCCGTGTTTGACTTTTGGTTTGGGACATATGTGGATATGAGAAAGTGGTTGAGGGCTTTTGGAGCATATCACTAAGCATTTTGAGCAAACAAGCCATTAAGCAACACCTCATCCCCTTTTAATATTATTGGCTTTTCCTATGGACTCAATGTGATCTTGGATCACTAAAATGAAAAAAATAAAGTATTGAGACTTTGCCAATATACGTCCTTAGTATTTTAAGGCGTCCACATTCCTAGTCCATGCCATGCCAATCATTGAACTTTCTGAACTGATCATCTTGAAAGAGCATTAGTTCAATGAGCTATATGTTGTTAGGAATTACCAAAACCACCCAGGGATAGTTGTACTTTCAGATGATGATGACGATGATTTCCCCCTTCGGGAGGGAAGTTCCCCCGGCGGAATCGCTCCGCCGGAGGGCAAAAGTGCTCCTGCCCAAGTTCCGCCTCGAGACGGCGGCGCTCCGTCCCGAAAGTCCTCTTCTTATTTTTCTAGGTCAAAATGACCTATATACCAGAAGATGGGCACCGGAGGTGGGCCTGGGTGAGCACAACCCACCAGGGTGCATCTGGGCTCCCTGGTGCGCCCAGGTGGGTTGTGCCCACCTGGTGGGGCCCCTCTGGTAGTTATTTGCTCCAATATTCCATAAAAATTCTCCGTGAAGTTTCAGCTTATTTGGAGGTGTGCAGAATAGGTAGCCTGACGTAGCTTTTCCAGGTCCAGATTTCCAACTGCCGGAATTCTCCCTCTTTGTGTATACCTTGCATACTATGAGAGAAAAGGCATTAGAATTACTCCAAAAAGCATTATTATGGATAAAAACATCTGAAATAATAGTAAGAAAACATGATGCAAAATGGACGTATCAACTCCCCCAAGCTTAGACCTCGCTTGTCCTCAAGCGAAAACCGAAATCGAAAAACATGTCCACATGCTCAGAGAGAGAGAGGTGTCGATAAAAACAAAATACGGACATAGAAGCATCATGTTGATTATTATAACAACAACAAAATTAAACATACAACTTTTATCATAGGAGTTTTATCATATACTTCTCATGAATAAGTAACAATTCATCACACAATTGAAGTATAAAGCAAAAACTCTATTAGAAAACCAACAAACTATGTTTGCAGTCAACTTTGCAACTACAATTCATCATCTTTTCAGGAAGGGTTACGTATCGGAGCCTTTAGGCAAGTCCACATACTCAACCATCATATAGTCTTCTATGATTGCTAAGACTCACTGCGTACACATGAGCAAAACATTTCAACCGGACACATAGAAAGATAGGGGCTTATAGTTTCGCCTCCCAACGTATTCACCTCAAGAGTGATGTCAACAATAATAATTCATTGCTATCTATCTATTCTTGACCATCACAAGTTCGTGCAACGCTCAATTTTCTCTTACACTAAATGATCTCACACATTTAGAAGCAATTTTTATTGCCTTTTTGCACCGATGACAACTTACTTGAGGGGTCTTGCTCAATCCCTAGGTAGGTATGGTGGACACTTGAAAGTAAGATTTGGGTTTAAGGGTTTTTGGATGCACAAGTAGTATCTCTACTTAGTGCAGAATTTTTGGCTAGCAAAGAGAGGGGAAGCACCACATGTTAAAGGATCCATGACAATATGACTTCTATGTGAATATAAACAAACATAAACCATTAAGTTACCAAAAAGCTTGAAAATGCATAGTGCTATGCGTCTCTCTAGGCTTGATCTTCAGGAGGAGGCGTTGAGAGGACTCCGAGGACGAATGCATCTGTTGAGGTTGTTGGAGCTGGTGGAGTGGCAACTGGAGGTGGCACTGATGTTGTGGCTGTAGATGCTGATGTAGTTGCTCTTGTGTCAGTCACTGGCACTGCAATAGATCTCTGTCCTCTTAGCACTCTCTGAAAGGCATCTGTGGTAGCATATGCCATTTCCTCTCCTCAGCTTCTTCCTGGAGCTGCTCAACTTTTGTCTGCATCTCTGTTACTTTCAAGTCAAGATCATAGAATTTAGTCTCAATGATCCTCTCCAGGCTTTCTTGGTTCTGAGTCAGGGTGGCCAATCCCTTATCAATCCTTAAGGTGGCTTGAATCAGATATCCAAGTTGGTCTTTCTTTGACTTGAGGAACACTTGAGAAGCCTCTTCAGCACTTGGCATCTTTGCTGCCTTCTCAGCTTTAGCTTTTTCCCTCTTCTCCTGAGCCTCCACAGATGTGGGATCATCAGCATTCATGACAATAGTGTTGTCCTCAAAATCTGGCCTCAAGGGAGATGTTTCTTGTCCAACAGGTAGGTGCTTGTGCCCATCTTGGAGTTCATGGGCATTTGGATGTGTGGAGCATTCCCACATGATCTCTTTTGATCTGCAGCTGTCCTCTTGATTGTCTCTACAATTAGACTCATCACCTTGAACTTCTAGGGCACATCAAACAACTATAGCAGGTTAATGGAGTGGCCTCTGATCATTCTATGATCACCTGACTTGGGCAACAAGGTATGCCTCAAGATTTTGTTGCTGGTGGTCAGGCCAGACAATAGATAGTACACAGAGCCCATCTTGTGAGTCTCCAAGGCTTTGTCAGGAATCTCCTTATACATGTTAGCCATGGAGTTCTGATCCTTCTTCTTCTTGGCATATACATCTATGTCATCTTCATGCTATTCAGGGGCATTTATCAGCTTTGCCACTCAGAAACTGTCGATTGGTACCTAGTACCCTGAGACATCCAGACAATTCTGCCATCAGGATAGAAGTGTGCTGTGGAGTAGAATTGCATGATAAGTTCATCATTCCACTTGGTCAACTTATGACCCGCAAATTTGCCCACTCCACATAGCCTGAAGCTCTCATGCACTCCTGGAAAGTGGTCTTCATTGTTGTCAATATATTTCCAGTCTGCCCACTTCATATCATAGACAATTGCCTTCTTATCAAGCAAATGGTCTCATAGAAGTCCTGTTGTACCTTGGTGTGAAACATGTAATCCACAACAGTCCTTCTCCTCACAGCATATGGATCAGATTGTCTCCATAGTCTTAGACATGCATCCTTTCTGATCTTCATATTCTCAGCCACTGGATGGTTGTCATCATGGTCTAGGATCTTGGGCTTGAGTTTCCTAAGCACCTGGGCTTCAACCTCTTCTTCTTCTTCTTCTTCTTCTTCCTCAACTTCAGTCTCATGCACTGGGGCCTTATTCTTCTCAACAGCTGGTATATTCCTTGTGCTCCTCTTTGGTGTAGTATTTGGAGCTGGAGCAGAAGCTTTGGGGGCTATCTTGGGCTTAGATGAGGTAGCTCCAGACTTGATGGCATCCCCCATCAGCTTTTGTGCCTTGGGTGCTGGTGCAACATCCTCTTCCTCTTCATCCTCATCCTCAGCTGGATCTACCATCATAGAGGATCTCCCAATGACTTTGGACATGGTCTTCTTGACCCTTTCCTTTCTTTTCTTGCCCTCACCAGTAGCCTCTTCAGTTGATTTGGAGGTCTCAAGTTTTGAGGCTCTGGCTTTTGAAGTTGGCACTCCCTTTGCAGGAGCCTTCTTATGCATTACAGGCTTGGTTGAAGCAGCTATGCCAAACTCTTTCTTGACAACCCTTTTCTTGGAGTTGACCTCCTCCTCAGCAGCTACATAGTCTTCATCTTCAGACTCAGAATTTTTCTTTCTCCTCTGCCTAGTAGAAGCCTTAGGCAGGTTGCTAGGACTACTTCTGCTGCCATCGTCATAACTGTCAGAGGGACTAGTGCCCTCACTCAGATTCAACTACTCCTCAGACTTGTTCTGGCTGTCACTCTGATCAGACATGGTTGACACTGCAAACTGAAATCTGACCCTGTGAATAGTTATAGAAGAGATAGAGTGGATGAGCATCACAAAGTGCAGAGATTTTGCAAAATAGATGAGTCAAAAACTTAGTTTTAGTTTTCCATAGAAAGCATTTCGGAGCTACCGATTTGTAAACTCGGTGACACTGAAGCAATTTTTGGAGTCTAAACTAGTGAAATCGGTCAGACCGAGACACAGTTCGGTGACTCCGAGATTGCTAGGGTTTCACTGAGAGTTGAACTCGGTCGCACCGATTTGCAAGTTTCAGTCAGACCGAAAAGTGCAAGTGCAATGGCCCAAGCCAAATTGGTGAGACCGATTTCCACAACTCGGTCGGTCCGAGATGAGTTCGGCGGAAACCTAACCCTAAATTTTTGAATCAAAACTAATGTAAAGGAAGATTTTGCTGGATAGATTGATTTGATACGTGGTAAGAAACATGGCATTGACCTTGTGCTCAGAATCGGAGGTAAAAAGAATGCACAAGGGGTCGAACTCATACCCTAAATTGGCGATGAGTTCGCTACGGCGGCAACGACGGTGTTTAAGTCCGTTGACGGTGATGGAGACTAGCGACAGGAGGTCGCTGGCGACGAGAGGACGATCCGGTGACCCTAGACGGCAGAGCAGGACACGCGCGGGCGAAGAGGTTTTGGAGAAATTTCCAAAATTTGACCCGTCGTATATATATCCTGACCCTGTCGTGTGACCGAGTGGAACAACTCGGTGGCACCGAGATGCAGAATCGCAAGCGGTTACTGCAACTCGGTGTGACCGAAAAGTTCTAATCGGTTGCACCGAGATTGAAAACCTAGATCAACTCAGTGAACTCGGTGACCGAAAAGGATGAATCGGTCAGACCGAAATGCACAGAGAGGTTTTGGAAGTTTAAGTCTATGACGAATCGGGACTCCGAGTGCTCCTCACACAGAGGGTTCGAATCTGACTTGATCAAACTTTGTGATGTAGCATGAATAGAGTTTGAGACGAGAAAAGCATAGATAGCTAGAGGAGGTTCTTAGGCATTCTTGTCCATCCATTTGGCAAAAGAAAAAGAGCCAAACAATCAAAGCAACAAATGGATGTCCTCGAATGAGTAAAATATGCAACCAACATGCTCACACAATAAAATGGCAAATGAAATATGTGGCAAAGCATGCACAAACACTCTAGCATCTATCAAGCAATTGGCGATGACTAGGTCATCTATATATGAGTATATTGACTTAGGAGTCAAATGAGAACATTTGATCGTAGGTCATACTCATCGTTTAAGCACAAGTGGGGTTACCACTTTTACATAAAGCATTGTTGTGTTCACACCATTAGAGTTGCTTTAGCTCAATTTTAGAGTAAAGCTCCCCCTAGATGTGATATCCCCCCTAAGAGGATGAACTAACCTTGGGTTTTGTCGATGATGACTTCATGTAGATGTTGAAGATGTGGATGCTCAATGTTGATGTAGATCATTTGGAGCAATCCATTGGAGTGAGTTGCACTTTCAATACCTACACGGGTTAGTCCCACAAGGAACAAACAAGGATATCCATAGACATAGAGTGAAGTTCACACAAGATGATGTCCATGAAAGCATTAGGTTACCTTGTCCCTTGTCTTACCAACAAGAGGGTTTGTGACTCCTTGAACTAGTGCAAGATGTGGAAGTTGTTTGCACTTGTTCTCGCCAAAATGATATGAGTGAAGTATGTTGGCGGAGTCACCCTCAAGAACTCTCTAGTTCTTCTTCTTCGGGATCCACATCAACTTGATGGGAATCCTTGGAGTTGTAGTCGTACTTGATGAAGTAGAACTTGATGTAGTCTTGGGAACCCACTTGACCAAGGCCTTGGGAGCTTCTTCAAATGCATCAATCTCCTCTTGAAGCTTGTCCTTGCCTTTTTGCTTGTGGTCTTGTGGTGGAAGATCATCTTGAGCTTGTGTCCCTTGAAAGAAGTAGGATCATACTTCTCTTGTTGAGGAACAAACTTCGTCTTGGGTATTGATCTTCTTCCCACTCAACTCCATTGGCATTGAACTTTCATTCAAAACCAACACCTTGATTCTTCCGGTGCCTTCCTTGCTTGCGTACAATTTCCTCAAATTGCTTACTTCCGGCAAGGCTCTTGTAAACACCTTTCTCTATAATTCCCTTCAATAAGCTATTTTCTTGCTCAAGTGTAACTTGGCTAAGAGAATCATTAGTGGAATCAAGAGAACTACTAGAAGCAACAACATTGGATTTAGCATGATTGATTGTTACTACTAGAAGAAGAATCTTTCTTACTCTTGTTGCTAGATTTTACTTGTGGCATGTAAGTAGACAAGAGTAAACGCTTGGCAATGTAAGAAGAACTTTTCTTGCGAAGATCATCATTGATTGCTTTAAGAACCCATGCTCTTGCTCAAGGTTGAGCTTTTCAAAGCGTAGCTTCTCATGAGTCTTTAAAAGCTCTCGATGATCTTCCAAGGTAGTTTCATGAGCTAACTTAAGAGTGTTTAGTTCTTTAGTTAGACGCTCAATCTCCTTCTTATCATCATCATTCGTTTTATCTTGATTAGCATGATTAATAGCAAGTTCATCATAGTTTTCATCACTAGAGTTGTCAACAAGTAAATCATCATCACCTAGCAAATCATCTTCATCACTATTGAAATCAACATACTCGGGGTGATACCTTTGGGCCTTTAGCCATGAAGCATCTTCCAATCCTTCATTTGGTGAGTCAAATATGTCATAGGAGTTGGTTGACACAAGTGCTAGACCGGCAACACCTTCATCTTGAGTATATTCGGAGTCGGAGTGATAACTTCTCTTGGAGTGATGTCGGAGTCGGAGCCGGATACCCATTCACCAACATGAGCTTGATGTCTTCGTTTTGTGTAGCTCCTTGATGACTTGTCCTTCCTTTTCGAATCCTTGCTTCTGCGAGAGGTTCTTCGTTCATAACGATCATCTCTACTCCTTCTCTCTCTTGGAGGTGATTCTTCTCTTTACTTCTCTTTTGTGATCTTCTCTTCTTTTGTAGGGAGCCGTACACTCATTGGAGTAGTGTCCGGGTCTTCCACAATTGTAGCAATTACGCTCACGACTAGAAGATCTTTTGTCATTGTAGGACCTTGACTTGGAACTTCTTTCTTTGCTTCTACTCTTGTAGAACTTGTTGAAATTCTTCACCATTAGGCTCAATTCTTCATTGAAGGCTTGTTTCTCACTTGATGATGTAGGAGCATCACATGAGGCTTTGTAAGCACCACTTGACTTGTTGTGAAGCTCTTCTTTATCCTTGAGTGACATCTCATGAGCAACAATTCTTCCAATGACTTCCGTTGGCTTGAGATCTTTGTATTGGGCATCATTTGGATCAATGTGCACACGGTATCATATTTTCCATCCAAGGCTCTTAGGATCTTCTTGATGATGAATCTATCGGTCATCTCTTCACTCCCTAAGCCGGCAATCTCATTTGTGATGAGAGCAAGCCTAGAGTACATTTCAGCAACACCTTCACCATCCTTCATTTTGAACTTGTCAAGTTGACTTTGAAGCACATCCAATTTGGATTCCTTGACGGAGTCGGTACCTTCGTGCATATCAATCAAAGTATCCCAAATTTCCTTTGCATTCTCAAGACGGCTGATTTTGTTGAATTCTTCGGGGCACAATCCGTTGAAGAGGATATCGCAAGCTTGAGCATTGTATTTAGCATCTTCAACTCTTCGTGCAGCTTCATGGTTCGGTTCTCTCCCATCAAAGAATTCACCTTGCAAGCCAATACACACAATAGCCCAAACGGCGGGGTTATGTCCAAGAATATGCATTTTCATCTTATGCTTCCAACTAGCAAAATTAGTACCATCAAAGTAAGGACCTCTACGGTGGTAATTTCCCTCGCTAGACGCCATACTCTCCTAGGTTGTGAAACCAAGGCTATGATCACCAAAAGCTATGGAAATCAAGGCAAATGGAGACCAAAGCTCTGATACCACTTGTAGGATCGAAAGTATGTCTAGAGGGGGTGATTAGACTACTTGACCAAATAAAAATCTAGCCTTTTCCCAATTTTAAGTCTTGGCAGATTTTAGCAACTTAGCACAAGTCAAGCAATCAACCTACACATGCAAGTCTAAGAGTATAGCAGCGGAATGTAAAACATTGCATATGAAGGTAAAGGGAGGAGTTTGGAGGGAGCAAACCAATGTAGACACAGATTTTTGGCGTGGTTCTGATAGGTGTTGTAACACCCCGGTGTAATGATGCAAACAGGTTAATCCCAGAGATCAAGCTAATCATTTTGCTATAACATGCTTAGTCACTTTAATCAATATTCCATTTCAAAATTCCAGTTGAATTCAATTTCAAATTATGAGTGAAATTCAAAATTGCTCAAACATGAAAACTAAAATGTTCATCATGTGGAACAAATTCTTCCGGTAATATTGGTGGTGAACCAACATTTCTGCAAAATGCCTAAGTGGCCTAAAATAGCTAAAACAGAAAAGCTTTAAAAAGAAAAAGAAAAAAAAGGAAAAGCAAGGAGAAAAAGAAGAAGAGGAAGCCCCTGCCTCCCTAGGCCTTGCGCCGTCCGGACCAGCCGGCCCATCCCAGCAGGTCGGCCACACTCCCCCTCGGTCGCCTCCTCCCCCTCGCATTGTTCCCCGACACGAGTCGCTACAGGCGTCGTCCCCGCCGGACCCGCCTTGCCGGCGACGCCCGGGCGAGAGGGTAAGGCATGCGCCTCCTCGCCTCCTCGATACCCGTCTCCACTTGCACCACCCCACTCGCCTCTCCCACTTTGCCTCTCCCTCTCCCCCCGCTCACTTTCTCTCCTCCCTCACCGAGCGTCTCCGCCGCCGCGCCTCCGTCGTTCCCGTGACCACTGCCACCGCCTCAGCGTCTCCTCAGGTCTGCCAGCTCCACCGTTGACTGCTGTGTCGACTAGTGCCACCCGGCGGATCCAGGACCCCCCCTACACCGCGCACCATGACCTTGTCTTGAACCTTGGGCCGCCGGCGATCCCCTTCCTCCCTGGCGAGCTCTGCTGCTCCTAAGCCACCAAGGGTCTTTCGTGACCGCTCGGTGAGCTCCACACCTTCCCTACCCCCCTTTAGTCCCCCGTAGCCCGTGCTCTGGCGTTAGGCCGCACCCTACACCGCCTGGCCTCGTCGCCGGCGTAGCCACGGCGACCATAGGGTCCCGTGCGTGCCACCATCGCGCTCACCGCACCGCGTAGGCCTCGTCTAGCCGCTTGGGTTGCCCGCAAACGCACCCCAGCCCCGATCCCGATGACGCGAAGTCCGGCGTGCCTCGCCGCTCGCCGTCGACGTTCCCGACCACCGCAGCCTCTGCCACCACCCCAGATCGCCTCGTCGTCGTCTTCTCGTTCAAACGAGCCCGGGCGCTAGAAACGGCGCCCTGTGCGCGAAACCCGACCACCTCCCGAGCGCGCCGCCGTCGTTTTTGGTCGCTGGAGCTCTCTCTGGCGCCAATGCCAACGTGGATCCATGGGTCCCGCCCCTGGGTCGCTGACCAGTGGGCCCTGGTGGCCCCGTTGGCTGGTTTGACCAGTCAATGTGCTGACTGGCGTCTCCATGACGCTGACGTGTGGGCCCCGCCGCTTAATGCGCTAACTAAAACGTTTTTTAAATTAAAGTAATTAGATTAGTCTAATGTCTCACTGACATATGGGGCCCGCACCCCTAACTAGTTTAGTTAGATTAGTTAATTCACTGTTATAGCCACTCTCACTGGCCAGATCCACTTTTGTAGCCCCTCCCCCTGGCCAGTGGGTCCCACTGGACCCACAGGTCAGGTTTGACCTGGTCAGTCGACCAGCTAGCTGCTGAGATCGTCCTCACATTATGCTGATGTCATTTCTCTTTTTCTGAATAATTCTATTAAATCAAATAATTTCAGAAAATGTTTAAATCTTTAAAAATTCATATAAATTAAACTGTAACTCAGATGAAAATGTTTTCTACATGAAAGTTGCTCAGAAAAATCCAACGAATTCGAATGCGCGGTCCATTCACCTGTCACATGCCCATAGCATGCTGAACATGGAACCGTCCCCTCTCTTCCATTTGTCCAGAATTTGTCTAACGAGCGGAATTCATCCTTGGATGTTTATCCCCTCCGTCTGCAACGTGTAGTACTATGTTAGGACAACCCTAGCTCTGCCTATCCTCATGTAATGCTTAGTGATGCATCTGTTTGCTCTATATTTACTGTTTCTTCCCCCTCTTTTCTCCGCTAGACCCCGAGACCGATGCCGCCCCTGTGATCGACTACGTCGACGACACTTCTTTTTCAGCAGAGCTTCCAGGCAAGCAAACCCTCCTTGAGAATTCCGATATCGCCCATTTCTTTCCCTCTCATGCTTGTATTAGAACTGCTACTGCTTTCTATATGATCCTACTCTGATGCATAGCTTGTTTTTGTTACCTGCTTTCATACCTTACCTGCTTATCCTAAACTGCTTAGTATAGGTTGGTTAGAGATCCATTAGTGACCCCACCTTGTCCCAGTTGCCTCGCTTTATGTTTGATGACTCAATCAACGCGATCGATGTCCAAGCCCTGACACCGCACATCACCCCCCTAGTTGTACGACTCTGCAGATTTACCATCGGGTGTCGAGGGTGGAACCTCTTACATCACTCCTGATGAGATCTCTGTAGTGTAGCTATTCGGTCGTGGTCATCGAGGGTGATTCTGCCTTAACCACTTCCGTTACGGCTCTGTCGTGCAACCCCTCAAGTGTGAACCTCGAGGGTGGATCCTCTTACGTTCACCTTGATGATAACATCGACTGGAATTCACCGGGGGTGATTCCTCGGGTTTTCCCCTTGGTGTTAGACACACAGTTACTATGGTTACTATGACTTTGCACTAAGCCATGTTACTAAAGACGGGTCGACCCTGAGGGGTACCCACGCGAGCTTAATAGTGAGTGATGTGGAGTCGGGTTAACCTGGAAGGTGCCCGTGAGATACTTAGGAGGCGTGGCCGGGCATTCTTAGCCCTTGCCGCAAGTACTCGAGACGGGGCGACGAGGTCACATATTTTGTGAGTCTCTGCTCGTGACCGCACTGCCAACGCACTAACGGTTTGGATATTTGATCCGAGGAGCCTCTGGCCTGATAGCACTAACCATCACGTGGGCATTGTACGGGCGTTCTGCGTCGTATGCATCAGCCAAAGCTTAATAGATGTCAGTGACTGAGCGGCGCGCGCCGGGTTGGACTGGTAAGCTCCTGCCTTTTTAAGGAGGTAGCTAGGTCAGCTCACCGGCCGCCCACACAATGTGCAGGAGTTCCCGGAGCGATGGCCCAAGACCCCTGGGGGCATAGTGTCACACCCTCGATGCGACTATATCTCCCACGTGTCGAGGCACGACTTAGAGGCATAATCGCATTGAAGGCATATGTCGCAAGTTAGGCAATCTTCACAACATCCCATGTAATATAGATATAAAAGGGAGATAACATAGTTGGCTTACACTCGCCACGTCAATCAAGTACATAAATAACATTACATCATCCAAACACTCATGGCCCGACTACGGCGCCAAAATAAAAGAGAACCCAACATGCGACAACGGTCCCGTTCACCCCAACTGGGCACCACTACTGATCATCGGGAAAGGAAACATAGTAACGTTGAGAGTCTTCGTCGAACTCCCACTTGAGCTCAACGCGTCTCCTGGAGCGGAATCATCAGGCCCTGCATCTGGTGTAATAGTAATCTGTGAGCCACAGGGACTCAGCAATCTCGCACCCTCGCGATCAAGACTATTTAAGCTTATAGGTAAGGCAAGGTAAAATATGTGGAGCTGCAGCAAGCGACTAGCAAATATGGTGGCTAACTTATTCGCAAAAGAGAGCGAGAAGAGGAGGCAAAGCGCGAGCGAGAAACTAGAGAACAACCTGCACAACATTACTCCAACACCGTGTCCGCTTCCCGGACTCCGCGAGAAGAGGCCATCACGGTAACACACTCAGTTGATTCATTTTAATTAAGTTAAGGTTCAAGTTATCTACAACCGGACATTAACAAATTCCCATCTGCCCATAACCGCGGGCACGGCTTTCGAAAGTTCAAATCCCTGCAGGGGAGTCCCAACTTAGCCCATGACAAGCTCTCACGGTCAACGAAGGAATAGACCTCCTCCCAAGACGTTCCGATCAGACTCGGTATCTCGGTTCTTCAAGACACTTCGACAGGTTAAAACAAGACCAGCAACACCGCCCGAATGTGCCGACAAATCCCGATAGGAGCTGCACATATCTCTTTCTCAGGGCACACTCAGATGAGCGCTCCATACAACTAAAACCAAACCTCGAGTTTCCCCGAGGGGGCGCTGCACAGGACTCTAGTTTGGACCAACACTCAGAGGAGCACTGGCCCGGGGGGGTAAATAAGATGACCCTTGGGCTCCGGAAACCCAAGGGAAAAAGAGGCTAGGTGGCAAATGGTAAAACCAAGGTTGGGCATTGCTGGAAAAGCTTTAATCAAGGCGAAATATCAAGGGGTTCCCATTATAACCCAACCGCGTAAGGAACGCAAAATCCGGGAACATAACACCGATATGACGGAAACTAGGGCGGCAAGAGTGGAACAAAACACTAGGCGAGAGGCCGAGCCTTCCACCCTTTACCAAGTATATAGATGCATTAAGATAACAAAGATAATATAATGATATCCCAACAAGTAAATAAATGTTCCAACAAGGAACGGCCTCCAATCTTCACCTGCAACTAGCAACGCTATAAGAGGGGCTGAGCAAAGCGGTAACATAGCCAATCAACGGTTTGCTAGGACAATGGTGGGTTAGAGGTTTGACATGGCAATTTGGGAGGCTTGAAAGCAAGTGGTAGGCATCGTAGCAATGGCATAGCAAAAGAGCGAGCAGACTAGCATAGCAAAGATAGTAGTGATTTCGAGGGTATGATCATCTTGCCTGCACAGTTGTCAGAGTTGACTGGATCCTCGAAAGCAAACTCAACGGGCTCCTCGTTAGCGAACTCGTCTCCCGGCTCTACCCAAACAAGACAAACAAGCAACAAGGATACAATCAACCACGTGCAAGACCAAGCAATATGATGCAATGATGATATGCTATGCGGGATGCGATGCGGGATGCAAAATGCAAGATATGACAGGAAATGCATGAACCTGGCCTCAACTTGGAAAACCAAGTGTGCCACTGGAAAGATGAGATGAAATCGCTTGAAAACGATATAAAGAACGCCGGAATCGGAGTTACGGTTTGGAAATGGCAAGCGATTCAAAAATGACACCGGTCTGCGATTTACAGCAAGTAGGCATCTAAATGCAACGAAATGAACATGCTACAGCACCCAAACATGACAACAAAATACATGGCAGGGATGCACACAAGATGCTTAACAAAAGTCTAGCACTGAGCTACGGCCAATTCATCCATTAACAGGTTCAAACAAGCATGGAAAAATGCATATGGCAAACAGATCTCAGACTTAGTGAAATTAACACTTGTCTGGAATTTCAGATCAGGTAGCCCTCTTCGGAGCAACAAAACTACATGCTACAGGATCTGAACATGGCAAAGTAAAGCATGGCATGGAGCTACTCAAAGAGCTTAACAAAAGTCCCTTAGTGACCTTGAGCCAAAAGGGATCAGAAAATACAATTGCAAGCATGTGAACATAGCAAAAACATAATCAGTTTTCAGACTTAGTGAAAAACTGACACATGCTGAAATATAACTCAAGTAGGCATGTTTACGAGCTCGATGCACTCACTACGGTGCAAGTCATGGCAAGACAAGCATACATCCATCAATAAGGCACAAAATGCAAGCTAGACATGGCAAGAACAAATAGCATAGCATGCACGGATCAACTACAACATCATCGGCAAAATTGCAAACAAGTTGACAATCTGCCCAGATTCACAAAGTAGCAAAAGTAGAGCTCGATTGACTCAAGCTAGGGTGCTCCATAATTGCAAACAAAGACATGGATGGATAGAGCACTACAATATTAACAAAACATCCTTACTGATCATCCTCAAAAGAGGCACGGATCACTAGGAAACAACATGAACATATGGCATCATGAGATAAACAGCTCCAGGACTTAGTGAAATTACTAAGTCCCTGAAAACAGACTTAGCAAGTGCACCACTTTGCAAGCTTGCACAAGTCACCACACACATCACAAAAATACATGGGTTGCACCTCTGGAAAGATGACAAAACCCTTAACAAAACACATGTAGAGCATCAGGGCATATCATGCACACATTAATCATGGCAAAAATGACAAAAACCTAAATGGAGTAGCAGATCTGACAATTAACTCAAGTAGCCCTCTTCTAACAGCATTTCGGGCATCAAGATGCTCAAATGAAAATGATGCAATGGAATGAAATGATGTACTCTCTGAGATGAACATTTTGATATGCTATATGCATGAATCGGAGCTACGGATGCAAAGTTACGGGGCTACGAACATGGCATTGGACTGAGAATTTCGGGACTTGACGAATTTCACCTAGGG
The DNA here is from genome assembly GCF_003073215.2 of Triticum urartu. Classification (NCBI taxonomy): domain Eukaryota; kingdom Viridiplantae; phylum Streptophyta; class Magnoliopsida; order Poales; family Poaceae; genus Triticum; species Triticum urartu. The sequence continues at coordinate 5,488 of NW_024112738.1, read as the reverse complement.
TTTCACTGTTCACAGATCTGGATCGGGCGAAGGTCATTGTAGCACGGCGGCGCGGATCACGAGGATGACCGGGGTTCTTCGCCGGAGTTGAGGGAGAGGCCGGAGGGGTCGCCGGGGTGGAGATCCGGCGAGGAGTGCGGCCGGGCGGGGCGTGCGCGGGGCGGCAGCGGGGCGGGCGGCGGCGCGGAGGCGGCGGAGGCGGGCGGCGGCGCGGAGCGGCGCGGCGGAGGCGGCGCGGGAAGCGGGCCGCGGGGGCCGGCCGTGGGCTCCCGGGCCGCGCGGTGGGAGGCGGCGGCGGGTGCCACGTGGCAACGCGGGAGAGGACGGCGGTGTCCGGCGCGCGGACGGACGTGTCCGGCGCACTGCGGGGAAAAATATCTAGGGTTAGGGGGGAGGAGACCCGGGATTTCGTGGAGGGATCTATTTATAGGCATAGAGGGAGCTAGGAGAGTCCAAATGAGGTGCGGTTTTCGGCCACGCGACCGTGATCGAAATGCTCTAGATGATGGAGAAGAGTTAGGTGGGTTTTGGGCCAAGTTGGAGGGGTGTTGGGCTGCAACACACATGAGGCCTTTTCGGTCCCTCGGTTAACCGTTGGAGTATCAAACGAAGTCCAAATGATACGAAACTTGACAGGCGGTCTACCGGTAGTAAACCAAGGCCGCTTGGCAAGTCTCGGTCCAATCCGGAAATGTTTAATCCCCACACACGAAAGAAAGCTAGAAATGACCACCGGAGGAGAACGAAGCGCCGGAATGCAAAACGGACAACGGGGAAAATGCTCGAATGCATGAGACGAACACGTATGCAGATGCAATGCACATGATGACATGATATGAGATGCATGACAACGACAACAACACACGGAGACAAAACCCGAACCCGAGGAAATAAATATAACTTAACGCCGGAAACGGCAAGAGTTGGAGTACAAATTGGGAAAGTTACATCCGGGGTGTTACACATAGGTTTAGTCCGGCGTGATGACCTCTCTATTAAGCCCAGATCGGGTTGCAGTGTATTGTTTGTGACCCAGGAAAGTGTGTCCGGCCGGAGTTAATCGAGCGTGATGGGTAAGTTGGTGCACCCCTGCAGGGAAGAAAACATCTATCGATAGCCTGTCCTATGGTAACGGACACTTGGAGTTGTATCCTGATCGATACAACTAGAACTGGATACTTGAGATGAGACATGGTTATGAGAAATGGATAGTATGGCTCTGGGATTGCTTTCTCGCAGGGAGTCGAGAAAGGATCTCTGGCCGAGGTTGATAACACTACTACTACTTTACATTACGTTGATCTATACTCTTCTATATGCTGCAAGATGCTTGAATATGCTAGTCTTCGATAGGCTATGCTTTCCCCTTCTCTTCTGGCATTCTATAGTTTAGTCCACAGATACAACCCATTCGTTTGATATAGATGCATACTTAGTTTAGATCTGATGTAAGTCTTGCGAGTATTTTGGATGAGTACTCACGGTTGCTTTGTTACCTCTTTTCACCCAGATGACGGATCCCAGGAGCCAGACGACACCACTGATGACTACTACTACCCCGAGGGTGCCTACTACGTGATGGTCGCTGACGACCTGGAGTAGTTAGGAGGCTCCTGGGCAGGAGGCCTTGCCTTTTCGATCAATTTTGCCTTTGTGCTAGCCTTCTTAAGGCAAAACTTGTTCAACTTATGTTTGTACTCAGATAGTGTTGCTTTCGCTGACTCTTGTGTCTTCAAGCTTATGTATTCGAGCCCTCGAGGACCCTAGCTTGTAATATAAAGCTTGTATTATTTTAATTTGTGTCTAGAGTTGTGTTGTGATATCTTCCCCTGAGTCCTTGATCTTGATCGTACACATTTGCGTGTATGATTAGTGTACGATTGAATCGAGGGCGTCACAAGTTGGTATCAGAGCCGACTGCCTGTAGGTAGCCCCCTTTCCAACTCCTTGGCCAAAGTCGAGTCTAGTCACTGAATTTTTTACTAACATGGCTGTGTGTCTTACGGGCCCACGTCACCATTGGGTGGTATTAGGATCTTTTACTCCTTGTCTATACTCTGGGACTCTGATCTCTCTTCTATTCGGGTTAAACGAATTTACTAACTCTAACATTAGGATCCCATGACCACATTCACCCCAAAGTTGGATAAGCCATAGTTATTCCTTAGAATAGTATTCTAAATAGTACACACACTATCGTGTTGACTACGAAGTGGTATCCAATGTACCTATTTCATTATGCATGTTTCATCATGAATGATCCTTGTTTTTGCAAATGCTCAATGATGAACTACCCCCTGTTACATGTTAGCAGGATGGTTAGACCCGCTTGTCATGGCTGTGGTGCCAACAATCCACCACCGCCCGAATTCTTTGCTGGAGTGATGCAACAATTTGAAAATGTGGGCTGAACCGCCAGTTCATGGAAGGAATGATGACTCAGTTTCCTCGTCCGAACATGAATCAACAGCCAACCCCAGTAACTCTGCAGGACTTCTTGCGCCTCAACCCAACTATCTACAGTAGCTCGACTCAACCCCTTGATGCTGATGACTGGCTCCGCGACATCACGTATGAAATGGAGTCTGCTAGTGTGGCCCCTGCTAGCTATGTCACCTTTGCATCTTTCTTTCTGAAGGGTCCCGCTACTCAATGGTGGGACAGCCACAGGCGTACCCTGCCTACTGGAACGTCATCACTTGGCCGGATTTCCAAGCTGCCTTTCGTGCCCGCTTCATTCCTCAGGGAATCATGGACAGGAAGAAGCGAGATTTCCGCAACCTCACCCAAGGCAACAAGACTGTAGATGCTTATCAGCGGAATTTCTGGACTTGTCACGTTATGCTGAAGAAGACATTGCAACTGATGCTCGTAAGCAAGAGAAGTTTCGTGATGGACTTCACCCTGATATCAAGCTAGCACTGCTCTCATGACTTTGCCGACTTCGCCACCTTGGTGAACAAGGCTATTCAGGTTGAGACTGGTCTTCAGGAACACCAGGGATCCCTCAGGCGCAGCCGTGACGCTGGCTCATCTTCGGGCCCGTCAGCGCAGAAGCGTCGGATATGGATTCCCCACAACATGTATCATCGTAGCTGCACCTGCACCAAGACAGTCCTATGCTGCACCTCGTCTGCCTCCTCCACCGCAGAGGCAGCCTCTTCGCTGTACCACCCCAAGCTCCTGCTCCCAATCCCAATGATGGTTTGTGCTTCATATGTGGCCGTCCAGGTCACCTTGCCAAAGAGTGCAATCAGAAAAGAAACCAGCTGGCTCTGCCTTCAACTGGCCGTAACAATCAGCCCCATAACAACAATGCCAGACCTTATGGTCGTGGTCAGGCTAATCATGTTGATCTGAATGAAGCTCAAGACCAGCCTGCCACTGTGATGGGTACTCTTGTTAATTCAGTACCAGCTTCTGTTTTATTTGATTCAGGAGCATCGCATTCATTCATGTCAGAAAATTTTGCATATGCACACGACATTCGATGCGAGCCCATGAACACTCCGATAGTGGTACGCACCCCTGCGGGTCAGTGTCGAACTACCATGATTGGTCGCGGTCCCCGTTGAAATTGAAGGGTTGGAATTTCATGTTTCTCCCATTATTCTGGAGTCTTCCAACATTGACCTCATTCTGGGAATGGAATGGTTGAAAGCACATACTGCCTCTATCGTTTGTGCCACCAAAGTCGTTCATCTCCTACATCCTTCCGATGAGATAGTAAGCTACCATGCTCAGATTGTTCAAAATGCTGAAGCACGACTTTATGCTTGAATCGTTGAACGCAGCACCTCTTGAGGGAATTGAAAAGATTCCAGTTGTTCGCGACTTCCTAGATGTCTTTCCAGAAGAACTTCCAGGAATACCCCTGCCCGGGCTGTCGAGTTCGTCATCGACTTGAAACCAGGCACCGTTCCTATTGCCAAACGACCCTACAAGATGCCGCCTCATGAACCTTGAACTTAAGGAGGAAATCAACAAATCCCTTTGCAGTGGATTCATTCGTCCAAGTTGCTCGGCTTGGGGATAATACGTCTCCAACGTATCCATAATTTTTTTATTGTTCCATGCTATATTATATCCTGTTTTGGACATTATTGGGCTTTATTATAAACTTTTATATCATTTTTAGGACTAACCTATTAACCGGAGGCCCAACCCAGAATTGCTGTTTTTTTGCCTATTTCAGAGTTTCGCAGAAAAAGAATATCAAACGGAGTCCGAATGGAATGAAACCTTCGGGAACGTGATTTTTGGAACGAACATGATCCAGAGGACTTGGACCCTATGTTAAGAAAGCAACCTGGAGGGCACGAGGTAGGGGGCACGCCTACCCCCCCCCCAGGTGCGCCCTGCACCCTCGTGGGGCCCATGTTGTTCCACCGACGTACTTCTTCCTCCCTATATATTACCTACGTACCCCCAAACTACCAGATACGGAGCCAAAAGCCTAATTCCACCGCCGTAACTTTATGTACCCGTGAGATCCCATCTTGGGGCCTTTTCCGGAGCTCCGCCGGAGGGGGCATCGATCACGGAGGGCTTCTACATCAACACCATAGCCTCTCCGATGAAGTGTGAGTAGTTTACTTCAGACCTTCGGGTCCATAGTTATTAGCTAGATGGCTTCTTCTCTCTTTTTGGATCTCAATACAAAGTTCTCCCCCTCTCTCTGTGAGATCTATTCGATGTAATCTTCTTTTGCGATGTGTTTGTTGAGACCGATGAATTGTGGGTTTATGATCAAGTTTATCTATGAACAATATTTGAATCTTCTCTGAATTCTTTTATGTATGATTGGTTATCTTTGCAAGTCTCTTCGAATTATCAGTTTGGTTTGGCCTACTAGATTGATCTTCTTGCAATGGGAGAAGTGCTTAGCTTTGGGTTCAATCTTGCGGTGTCCTTTCCCAGTGACAGTAGGGGCAGCAAGGCACGTATTGTATTGTTGCCATCGAGGATAACAAAATGGGGTTTTTATCATATTGCATGAGTTTATCCCTCTACATCATGTCATCTTGCTTAAAGCGTTACTCTGTTCTCTTGAACTTAATACTCTAGATGCATGCTGGATAGCGGTCGATGTGTGGAGTAATAGTAGTAGATGCAGGCAGGAGTCGGTCTACTTGTCTCGGACGTGATGCCTATATACATGATCATACCTAGATATTCTCATAACTATGCTCAATTCTGTCAATTGCTCAACAGTAATTTGTTTACCCACCGTAATACTTATGCTCTCGAGAGAAGCCACTAGTGAAACCTATGGCCCCGGGTCTATTTTCCATCATATTAATCTTCCAACAAGCTATTTCCTTTTCCATTTATTTTGCTTTTTACTTTGCATCTTTATCATAAAAATACCAAAAATATTATCTTATCATATCTATCAGATCTCACTTTCGTAAGTGACCGTGAAGGGATTGACAACCCCTTTATCGCGTTGGTTGCGAGGATTTATTTGTTTTGTGTAGGTGCGAGG
>NW_024112737.1:0-22879 GCF_003073215.2 Triticum urartu | reverse complement strand
GTCCTGCAATATATAGTTTAACATAAGCATTAGAAGCATAATTCTCATAACAATATTCAAGTATGGCAAATTTTTCAGATTTGTGAAGAGTATCATCATACTTTTCAATCAAAGAAGCAATTTTAGAAGCACCCTCAAAAGCAACAAATTCTTCAATTTGTTGAACATCATAGTAATTATAAACACCCTTAGCATACGAAGATAGGATTCCATTATTACTAAACTCACATTGATAGTGAAGGTGTTTCTTAGGGTTTTCAAAACAACAAGTAAAATCATATATTTCACATAAATTCCAAGCATAGCATTGCAAACATTGAATTTGACTCCATAATAGTTTCCCTTTTTCAGATATACGGTGTCGCACATAACAAGCAAGCTCATCTAAAGATTTGCCCTCAACTAAGCTAGTTGGGGTTTCGGCACGAGCACAAAGGGATCGAAGATGATCCAAGTAAAAAGCTTTAGCTGTGTGATATATTTTGAGTGGTTCTTCAACCATTGGTTCTATAGGTACAATTAATTTTTTTGGTATTTTGCGTTTCCTACCCATAACTAAAGATAGAAAACAACTAAGAACAGCAAATAAAAATTACTTAGTGAAAAGAGAGAGATCAAGCACAACGAGATAACCCACGTATGCTCCCCGGCAACGGCGCGAGAAAAAGGTCTTGATAGCCCAAAAGTATAGGGGATCGCAACAGTTTTCGATAAGTAAGAGTGTCGAACCCAACAAGGAGCGAAAGGTAGAACAAATATTCCCTCAAGTTCTATCGACCACCGATACAACTCTACGCGCGCTTGACGTTCGCTTTACCTAGAACAAGTATGAAACTAGAAGTACTTTGTAGGTGTTGTTGGATAGGTTTGCAAGATAATAAAGAGTACGTAAATAAAAGGTAGGGGCTGTTTAGGTTCAGAAACAACTAAAGTAAATATAGCGAGTGTGGAAAAGTGGTGGTAGGAGTTGCGAAATTGTCCCTTAATTAATTGACTACTTTACTAGACCGATAGCAAGTATTATGTGGGAGAGGCCACTTCTAGCATGTCATCCCTAACTTGGAATTCTATGCACTTATGATTGGAACTATTAGCAAGCATCCGCAACTACTAATGTTCATTAAGGTAAAACCCAACCATAGAATTAAGATATATTGGCCCCCCTTCAATCCTGTATGCATCTATTTCTATTCTAGGTTGAAGCTTCTGTCACTCTTGCCCTCCAATACATAGTCCTATCAACATACAACTAACCCTATGGTGTGATCCACGCGCGCGCTCATATGATGGGCACCAAAGGACAACAACAAAACCGCAAGCAAATTAAATCAATCATAGCAATTCATCAATCACCGATAGGACAACGAAAATCTACTCAGACATCATAGGATGGCAACACATCATTGGATAATAATATGAAGCATAAAGCACCATGTTCAAGTAGAGGGTACAGCGGGTTGCGGGAGAGTGGACCATTGTATATAGAGGGGGGAAGGTGATGGAGATGTTGGTGAATATGGCGGAGGTGTTGGTGAAGATCGCGGTGATGATGATGATGGCCACAGCGGCGTTCCAGCGCCACCGGAGGAGAGGGGGAGAGGGGCCCCCTTCTTCCTCTTCTTTCTTGACCTCCTCCCTAGATGGGAGAAGGTTTTCCCCTCTGGTCCTTGGCCTCCATGGCATGGGAGGGGCGAGAACCCCTCCGAGATTGGATCTATCTCTCTGTTTCTCTCTGGTTCTGCGTTCTGTTCTGGCTCTGTTCCACCGTTTCGTGTATATATGGAGATACGTAAATCCGATTGGCCTGAAACCTTCGCCGTGATTTTTTTCCGAATATTAGCTTTCTTGCGGCAAAAGAAGAGCATCAACCGCCTTACGGTGGGCTCACCAGGGTAGGGGGCGCTTTGATTTTCCTTCCGAAATTTCCATATTTTCCAAAAATAAGCTCCGTCCGGTTTTATCCCTTTTGGACTCCATTTGATATGGATATTCTGCGAAACCAAAAACATGCAACAGACAGGAACTGGCACTGGGCACTGGATCAATATGTTAGTCCCAAGAATAATATAAAAAGTTTCCAAAAAGTATATGAAAGTTGAATAATATTGGCATGGAACAATCAAAAATTATAGATACGACGGAGACGTATAACCGCCACGTCAAGCCGTTCACCCGCCGATCAGCACCGCCTCCAAGCGTGAGAAGCCCCCCCGGGCTGGGTGGCGCCCGAGGCCGATCTAACCTTCGACTCGGATGATCACCCCATCAACCCCAATTGGTTTGGGCGCGCTCCTGATGCTGTGCACCCCCACCATCTGCCAGGTGGCCGTCACCAGGACCCTCATCGACGGCAGTGCCGGCCTCAGCGTGCTCTCGGTGGAGGCCTTCAGCCTCCTCCACGTATCGCTAGACCGGCTTCTGCCTAGCAGGCCTTTCTCGGGTGTCGGAGTCGGTTCCACCGCCTCCTTGGGACAGATCCGCCTCCCGGTGACCTTCGGCACACGACAACTTCCGCAATAGCTGATCGACTTCGACATCGCCCCCATCGGCCTCCCCTACAACGCCATCCTCGGTTATCCGGCCTTGGCCCGGTTCATGGCAGCAACTCACCCGGCGTACAACCTCATGAAGATGCCCGGAAGCAGTGGCGTCCTTACCGTGTCAGGAGACACAAGGGATGCGTTGCAGGCGCTCAAGCTTGCCTTCAGGGCGGCCGCGGTGGCGCAGCCCACCAGCACCGACGCCCTTGAGCCAAGGGGGCTGCGCTGGCTAAAAAGAAGCAGTTGTTCACCCAAGAAAGGCGGAACCAAGCAGGTACCGGTCGACGAGGAGGGTCCATTGACGCTACCTTCACCATAGGAGCCAACCTCGAGCCGAGCAGGAGAAGGCCCTGGTGAGGTTCCTGCGTGCGAACAAGAACGTGTTCGCATGGGAACCTGATTAGTTAGCAGGGGTCCCGAGGGGTGTGATTGAGCATCACCTTAATCGTGTTCCCCAACGTGCGCCCCGTGAAGGGAAGGCGAGGCGACAGTCCACTGAGAAACAAGCTTTCATCGTTCAGGAGACCCGGAAGCTAGAAGCGGCAACAGTTATCCGCGAGGTCCGTTACTAGATTGGCTTGCTAATCCGGTCATTGTGCCGAAAAAAGGGAGGAAAGGAACGCATGTGTGTCGACTTCACCAACCTCAACAATGCCTGCCCACAGGATCCATTTCGCTCCCCCGCATTGACCAGATAGTCAACTCTACCGCAGAGTGTGACCTATTGTGCTTCCTAGATGCGTTCTCAGGCTATCACCAGATCAAGATGGCGGTAGAAGACATGGAAAAAACGGCTTCCTGACCCCATGTGGAGTGTATTGTTGGGTTGCGCAATGCAGGTGCAACCTTTCAGTGGCTGATGCACATCGCGTTAGGCCGGCAGCTCGGGAGGAACGCTGAAGCTTACGTCGATGACACTGTGGTGAAGTCCCGGGAGGCAAAAACCCGGATACAAGACTTGGAAGAAACCTTTGCGAGCCTCAACGAAGTGGACCTACGGCTCAACCCGGAGAAGTGCGTGTTTGGGGTCCCCTCGGGCAAGCTCCTGGGTTTTCTCGTGTCCCACAGGGGCATCGAGGCCAACCAGAGAGGGTCAGAGCAGTCGAAGACATGAGCCCGCCAAGGACCCTCAGAGAGATGCAGAAGCTCACCGGGCGTGTAACGCGCTAGGGCGCTTCATCTCCAAGCTGGGGGAACGAGCACTGCCCTTCTTCAAGTGGATGAAGAAGAAGGGCCCCTTCGAATGGACTGAAGAGGCCGACAAGGCATTCCAAGATCTCAAGAGGTACCTTACCAGCCCACCAGTGATGGTAGCTCTACGTCCACGGGAGCCCTTGGTGCTCTACCTTGCGGCCACCCCCTACTCTGCTAGCGCAACCCTGGTGGCGGTCAGGGAGGAGCGCCGGACCAAGGCCACAACCACCATCCGGCCTGAAGCAAAGCAAAGCCAAGAGGGCCTCGCGAGGACCACGACCACAGCCGGAGTGGAACAGCCGCAGCAGGAGGAAACACCGGGCAGGAGAGGCCTCTTCAAGCGACCAAGCACTGGGGGCTCCACCATCTCAGGAGACGCCTCGACCTCTGGAGGATGCAAGTTGCACCAGCACCCTCAACCTCGTCGAGCATCCCGTGTACTTCATCAGCACGGTGCTACGGACGCAAGGGCGTGGTACCCCATGCCTCAAAAACTCCTCCTCGCGCTATCAGTGGCCTCACGCAAGCTGCGGCACTATTTCCAAGGCCATCCCATCAAAGTCATCTCAGCGTACCCCTTGGAAAGGGTACTCAGGAGCCCCAACTCAGCTGGAAGAGTCGCTGAATGGAACATCGAACTACAGGCATTTCAGCTAGAATTCAGTACGACCAGAGTCATCAAGGGAGCCGCACTTGCGGATTTCGTGGCAGAATGGGCAGAAGCACCGGGTCTAAGGCAGGCAGAGGACCGATCACTTCGGGAAGTGAGGCACCAGACGGCTGGGTCATGTACTTTGATGGGGCATTCTCCCGACGGCGCGGGAGCTGGCGCAGTGCTCGTATCCCCCACTCAGGACAAACTCTACTACGTCGTGCAACTCTGTTTCCAGCATGGAGAAAAGGTCTCCAGCAACATAGCAGAGTACGAAGGCCTGATAGCATGCTTGAAAGCCACAATCGCCTTAGGGGTAAAGCGCGTCATCATCAAGGGCGATTCGCAGCTCCTCGTCAACTTCTCCAACAAGATATACGAACCAAAGGATGAGCACATGGAAGCCTACCTTGCTGAGGTTCGCAAGATGGAGAAGCAGTTTTGGGGGCTGGAGTTGCAGCATGTGCTTCGCAGCACCAATCAAGGAGGCTGATGACATTGCCAAGAGGGCATCCTGGCGGCTGCCTCAGGAGCCTGGCGTCTTTGAGGAGCGGCTCTTCAAACCCTCGGTGACACCGTCACTATCGAGCATGGCGTAACCAAGGGAGGAGCTCCCTCAGCCTGCCTACCTCAGGAGCTCCAGCCTGCGGCCCAGCTTCAGGGGCACGCCTGCTCCTGGCGTTAGAGCCTTAGGAAGGGTGTTGGATCGTAGAGCTCAAGAACTACTTGATGCAAGGGACCCTGCCGAAGAGCGAGGAGGAGGCAGAGCGTGTAGCAGCGGCAGGCCACGGCTTACTGCATCAAGGATGGGGAGCTCTACCGGAAGCACCAAATGACATGTCCCTATGTTTCATCTCCAGAGAGCAAGGGAAGGAGCTGCTGGCGGACATACACTGGCGGAGACTGTGGGCACCACTCATCGTCGCGAACCCTCGTCGGCAAGGCGTTCTGCAGTGGATTCTACTGGCCCACAGCACGAACGACGCCGTTGAGCTGGTGAAGGCTTTGAGGCCTGGCCAGTTCCATGCTAGGCAGATCCATCAGCCGGAGGGGGGTCTACAGGACTATACCCCTCTCGTGGCCGTTCGCAGTTGGGGCTAGACATTCTGGGCCCGTTCCCTCGGGCGCCAGGGGGCTATCGCTACCTCTACGTTGCTGTGGACAAGTTCGCCAAGTGGGCTGAGGTTGAAGCTGTCCGCACCATCCCAGCAGGCTCCGCAGTCAAGTTCATCAAGGGTCTCGTGAGCCGGTTTGGGGTGGCCTAAGTACATCATCACCGACAACGGTTCGCAATTCACCAGTAATCTCTTCAAAACATACTGTGCTAACCTTGGAACACAGATATGCTACACCTCGGTGGCGCACCCCTGGAGAAACGGCTAGGCCGAGCGAGCCAACACGAAGGTCCTGAGGGGCCTCAAAGCCAGGAGCTTCAAGAAGAAGCTGGAGGCTTGCGGCAGGGGCTGGTACGACGAGCTCCAGTCCGTGCTGTGGTCTATCCGCACAACCGTGGCCTAGCCGACTGGCGAGACCCTGTTCTTCCTCATCTACGAACCAGAAGTTGTCCTCCCTCACGAGGTCAGGCATCGCTCCGGGCGGGTCCTGGCGTTTGATGAGACGCAGCAGGACGCCATGCGGAGGATGGATCTCGTGCTGGGGGAGGAACACCGTCGAGAAGTCGCGCTACGAGCGGCAAGGTATCAACAGGCGTTGCGGCGATACCACTGCCGCAACATCCGCCCCAGAACTCTTGAGGTAGGGGACCTCGTGCTTAGACGGGTTCTCTCCAGGGAGGGGATGCACAAGCTCTCTCCCATGTGGGAGGGCCCATTCAAGGTTGTTCATGTTTCCAGTCCTAGCTCCGCGCGCTTGGAGACGCCGGAGGGGGTACCCGACCAGAACGCGTGGACCATTCAACATCTCCGGAGGTTCTATCCCTGAGCGAGGCCTAGCGCCTATGGAAAGGACCGGTGCCTATGAAGAAGGCCAATGCCTGTGAAGCTGTCGCGTTTTGGGAAAGGTCCGGTGCCTGTGAAGAAGGCCAATGCCTGTGAAGCTGCCGCATTTTGGGAAAGGCCCGGTGCCTGTGAAGAAGGCCAATGCCTGTGAAGTTGCCGCGTTTTGGGAAAGGCCCGGTGCCTGTGAAGAATGCCAATGCCTGTGAAGCTGCCGCATTTTGGGAAAGGCCCGGTGCCTATGAAGAAGGCCAATGCCTGTGAAGCTGCCGCGTTTTGGGAAAGGCTCAGTGCCTGTGAAGAAGGCCAATGCCTGTGAAGCTCGCCGACCGTGACACTCTCACGTAATAATGAGTGGGGCTGTACACGCCCTGGAGTCTCCGGAGTGCTGCCCTCGGGCGTCGGGGGCTCCCGCCCACGCCCAGTGGCAACACTTAGCTCCGCGCTGGTGAGAAGACGTCGAAGACTAGAATAGGTGCCGGACGCGGATTTTTCATTTGCTTTCTGTAGTTGGCTTGTTCGTTCCTGTTTGAAGTTTTACTGGAGCTGTTGCCGTCCCAGGCTTGTGATTATTTATCATTTTCACTCACTTTCCTCGTTTTCTCTCGCAAATCTCGTGAGTGAGGTTCGCGGGCACCCTCGCGAGTGTTTTCTGCCCCGATCGTTTGAAGCTTTCCTGTCCTGGTCCGCTGCGGGAGCACCCCTCCCAGTCCGTGCCCCACGGGCATCGCGACACGAGTGCGGGACCTGGGCCGATTGCCCTCGCAACCAGACCAAAGGCTACTCCTCCTGCTAATCCTTGCAGGACATGAAGCACGCGGCGAGGCATCAGCCTCGGGAGGCGAGGACCGCGTCAAGCCCCACTGAGCTAAATAATCCCCGCACATGGGCACGCGGCGCAGAAACATAACGCAGAAATAGCAGAAGCAGCACAATGATTAACAGCAACAGTTCTAACACGCCCCCGTAGGGCCCTATACTACCTTATTTTTCTGCGCATGGAAAGAAGAAAAACAAAATGGGCACGACATGCTCGGCACCAACTTGCGGCAAAAGCTCGAGCAGCCTCTGGGGGCTCAGGCAGATCCCTCCTCTCACTTCACCGGGGCATGACGGCGGGCTGACCCACTACCTTCACCCAGGCGGGCGCGACGGCGCGGGGGCTGGTCGCGGCCACCACTGGAGGAGCTTCTGCCTGAGAAGGAGTCGCCAAATCTTGGCGAGCCCCAAGCACCGCCGCCTACACGCCTCCCGCCGTCTTCATCCTGGCCAGCACCGGGGCTGGGCAGGTGGCCGCGGTCATCGTCTTTGGGGCAGCACCCAGCGCGGCGACCGTCTTCCCCGAACACCCTCACATAGAGGGTGGCATCGCCATCGAATTTGAAGTGCAGGGTGCACCGCCGGCTCAGGCCGCGTGCACGGGCAAACGTTTGCCAGCCGCGGGTCAGGACCACATCCCCAGAAGTGGAGACCTCCAGCGAAGCCCAGGAGGCCCTGCTGCAGCAACCATCTGCCTGAAGCCAGAGGCCCCCCCAAGCGTCAGACGGAAGTTCACCTACGAGCGGGGGAGCGGACCAGTGTGAAAGTGCAACTATCCCTAGGTGGTTTTGGTAATTCATACCAACATATAGCTCATTGAGCTAATACTATTCCAAGATAATTATTTCAGGAAAGCTCAATGATTGGCATGGCATGGATGTGAAAGTGGAACCCTCAAAATGCTAAGGACAAAGGATTGGCTCAAGCTCAAAAGCTCAAGACTCTTCATTTTATATTTTAGTGATCCAAGATCACATTGAGTCTTTAGGAAAAGCCAATACTATTAAGGAGGGATGAGGTGTTGCTTAATGAGCCTCTTGCTTCATGTGCTTAGTGATATGCTCCAAAACCCTCAACTACTTTCCCATATCCACATATGACCTAAACCCTAAGCCAAACTCGGTCCTACCGATTCTTCCTATCCGGCGCCACCGAGTTTCACTTGTCATTAGCCACTGCCAAACCCTAGCAATTCGGTTCTACCGATAAGGATCTCGGTCTCACCGAGATGGGGTTGCAAACTCTCTGTTTCCCTTTCGTAACTTTTCGGTCTCACCGAAAGAGCGAATCGGTCCCACCGAGATTGCAATGTAAACTCAGTGTTTCCCCTTTGTAACTTTTCGGTCTCAGAGAAGTCTCAGATTCGGTCTCACCGAAAGAGCAAATCGGTCCCACCGAGTTTGCCTGACCAACTCTCTGGTTAGCTAATTACCAAATTCGGTCTCACCGAGTTTGTGTAATCGGTCTCACCGAGATTACGTTATGCCCAAACCCTAACCGAATCGGTCCTACCGAGTTGCATGTCAGTCCCACCGAAATTCCTAACGGTCACTAGGTTTACTATTTCGGTCAGACCGAGTTTATTGATTCGGTCCCACCGAGATTGGAAAACTGTGTAACGGTTGGATTTTGTGTGGAGGCTATATATACCCCTCCACCTCTTTCTCATTCAGTGAGAGAGCCATCAGAACACACACATCATTCCAACTCATATGTTCTGAGAGAGAACCACCTACTCATGTGTTGAGACCAAGACATTCCATTCCTACCATATGAATCTTGTTCTCTAGCCTTCCCAAGTTGCTTTCCACTCAAATCTTCTTTCCACCAAATCCAAATCCTATGAGAGAGAGTTGAGTGTTGGGGAGACTATCATTTGAAGCACAAGAGCAAGGAGTTCATTACCTACACACCATTTGTTACTTCTTGGAGAGTGGTGTCTCCTAGATTGGCTAGGTGTCACTTGGGAGCCTCCGTCAAGATTGTGGAGTTGAACCAAGGAGTTTGTAAGGGCAAGGAGATCGCCTACTTCGTGAAGATCTACCGCTAGTGAGGCAAGTCCTTCGTGGGCGATGGCCATGGTGGGATAGACAAGGTTGCTTCTTCGTGGACCCTTTGTGGGTGGTTGCTTCTTCGTGGACCCTTGGTGGGTGGAGCCCTTCATGGACTCGCGCAACCGTTGACCTTGGGTGGAGCCCTGTGTGGACTCGCGCAACCGTTACCCTTCGTGGGTTGAAGTCTCCATCAACGTGGATGTAGGATAGCACCACCTATCCGACCCACGGGAAAAACATCCGTGTCTCCAATAGCGTTTGAATTCTCCAAACCCTTCCCTTTATATTCTTGCAAGTTGCATGCTTTACTTTCCGCTGCCAATATACTCTTTGCATGCTTGCTTGAATTGTGTGATGATTGCTTGACTTGTCCTAAAATAGCCAAAATCTGCCAAGAACTAAAATTGGGAAAAGGTTAAGTTTTTATTTGGTCAAGTAGTCTAATCACCCCCCTCTAGACATACTTTCGATCCTACAAGTGGTATCAGAGCTTTGGTCTCCATTTGCTTAATCTCCATAGCTTTTGGTGGTCATAGCCTTGGTTTCACAACCTAGGAGAAGTATGGCGTCTAGTGAGGGAAATTATCACCGTAGAGGTCCTTACTTTGATGGTACTAATTTTGCTAGTTGGAAGCATAAAATGAAAATGCATATTCTTGGACATAACCCCGCTGTTTGGGCTATTGTGTGTGTTGGTTTGCAAGGTGACTTCTTTGATGGGAGAGAACCAAATCTTGAAGCTACCGCGGATGAGTTGAAGATGTTGCAATACAATGCTCAAGCTTGTGATATTCTCTTCAACGGATTGTGCCCCGAAGAATTCAACAAAATCAGCCGCCTTGAGAATGCAAAGGAAATTTGGGACACTTTGATTGATATGCACGAAGGTACCGACTCTGTCAAGGAATCCAAGTTGGATGTGCTTCAAAGCCAACTTGACAAGTTCAAGATGAAGGATGGTGAAGGTGTCGCTGAAATGTACTCTAGGCTTGCTCTCATCACAAATTAGATTGCCGGCTTAGGAAGTGAAGAGATGACCAATAAATTCATCATCAAGAAGATCCTAAGAGCCTTGGATGGAAAATATGATACCGTGTGCACATTGATCCAAATGATGCCCAATTACAAAGATCTCAAGCCAACGGAAGTGATTGGAAGAATTGTTGCTCATGAGATGTCACTTAAGGATAAAGAGGAACTTCACAACAAGTCATGTGGTGCCTATAAAGCCTCATGTGAAGCCCCTACATCATCAAGTGAGAAACAAGACTTCAATGAAGAATTGAGCTTAATGGTGAAGAACTTCAACAAGTTCTACAAGAGTAGAAGCAAAGATAGAAGCTCCAAGTCAAGGTCCTACAATGACAAAAGATCTTCTAGTCGAGAGCGAAACTGTTACAATTGTGGAAGACCCGGACACTATTCCAATGAGTGTACGGCTCCCTACAAGAGAAGAGAAGATTCTCCAAAAAGAAGAAGCAAAGGATCACCACCAAGAGAGAGAAGGAGTAGAGATGATCGTTATGAACGAAGATACTCACGGAGAAGCAAGGATTCGGAAAGGAAGGAAAAATCATCAAGGAGCTACACAAGATGAAGACATCAAGCTCATGTTGGTGAATGGGTATCCGGCTCCGACTCCGACAGCCACTCCGAGAGAAGTTATCACTCCGACTCCGAAGATACTCAAGATGAAGGTGTTGCCGGTCTAGCACTTGTGTCAACCAACTCCTACGACATTTTGACTCACCAAATGAAGGAATTGGAAGATGCTTCATGGCCAAAGGTCCTAAGGTAACACACCCCGAGTATGTTGATTTCAATAGTGATGAAGATGACTTGTTAGGTGATGATTTGCTAGGTGACAACTCTAGTGATGAATACTATGATGAAAGACCAATTAATCATGCTAATCAAGATAAAACGAATGACAATGATAAGGATAAGATTGAGGCTCTAACTAAAGAACTAAAAACTCTTAAGTTAGCTCATGACACTATCTTCGAAGATCATCGAGAAATTTTAAGAGCTCATGAGAAGCTACGCTTTGAAAAGCTCAATCTTGAGCAAGAGCATGAGTTCTTAAAGGCAATCAATGATGATCTCCGCAAGAAAAGTTCTTCTTACATTGCCAAGCGTTTACTCTTATCCACTTACATGCCTCAAGTCAAGTCTAACAAGAAAGATTCTTCCTCTAGTAGTAACAATGATCATGCTAAATCCAATATTGTTGCTTCTAGTAGTTCTCTTGATTCCACTAATGATTCTCTTAGCCAAGTTACACTTGAGCAAGAAAATAGCTTATTGAAGGGAATTATAGAGAAAGGAGTGTACAAAAGCCTTGCTGGGAGTAAGCAATTCAAGGAAATTGTGCGCAAGCAAGGAATGCACCGGAAGAATCAAGGTGTTGGTTTTGAACGAAAGTTCAATGCCAATGGAGTTGAATGGGAAGAAGATCAATACCCCAAGACAAAGTTTGTCCCTCAACAAGAGAATTATACTTCTTTCAAGGGGACACAAGCTCAAGATGATCTTCCACCACAAGACTACGAGCAAAAAGGCAAGGACAAGCTTCAAGAGGAAATTGATGCATTTGAAGAAGCTCCTAAGACCTTAGTCAAGTGGATTCCCAAGACTTCTTCAAGTTCCACTTCATCAAGTATGACTACAACTCCAAGGATTCCCATCAAGATGATGTGGATCCAAAAGAAGAAGAACTAGAGAGTTCTTGAGGGTGACTCCGCCAACATACTTCACTCTTATCATTTTGGCAAGAACAAGTGCAATCAACTTCCACATCTTGCACTAATTCAAGGAGTCACAAACCCTCTTGTTGGTAAGACAAGGGACAAGGTAACCTAAAAGTTTTCATGGACATCATCTTTTGTGTGCATCACTCTATGTCTATGGATATCCTTGTTTGTTCCTTGTGGGACTAACCCATGTAGGTATTGAAAGTGCAATTCACTCAAATGGATAGCTCCAAGAGATCTACATCAACATTGAGCATCCACATCTTCAATATCTACATGAAGTCATCATCGACAAAACCCAAGGTTAGTTCATCCCTCTTAGAGGGGATATCACATCTAGGGGGAGCTTTACTCTAAGACTTGAGCTAAAGCAACTCTAAAGATGTGAACAAAACAATGCTTTATGTAAAAGTGGTAACCCCACTTGAGCTTAAACGATGAGTATGACCTACGATCAAGTGTTCTCACTTGACTCCTAGGTCAATATACTCATATATAGATGACCTAGTCATCGCAAATTGCTTGATAGATGCTAGAATTGGTTGTGCATGCCTTGCCACATATTTCATTTGCCATCTTATTGTGTGAGCATGCTGATTGCATATTTTACTCATTCGAGGACATCCACTTGTTTCTTTGATTGTTCGGTTTTATTTCTTTTTGCCAAGTGGATGGACAAGAATGCCTAAGAACCTCCTCTAGCTATCTATGCTTTTCTCGTCTCAAACTCTATTCATGCTGCATCACAAAATTTGATCAAGTCAGATTCGAACCACTCTGTGTGAGGAGCGCTCGGAGTCCCCGATTCGTCATAGACTTAAACTTCCAAAACCTCTTTATGATTCTCGGTCTGACCGATACTCCACTTCGGTCCTACCGAGATCATTAAGTTGATCTAGGTTTTCGATCTCGGTGCAACCGATTTGAACCTTTCGGTCTCACCGAGTTTCAGTAACTGCACGCAGTTATGAATCTCGGTGCCACCGAGTTGTTCAACTTGGTCACACCGACAGGGTCGGGCTATATATAGTCACGGGCAAAATTTGGAAATTTCTCCGAACCCCTTCGCCCGCGCGATAGCCTGCTCTGCCCCCGAGGTCTCCGGATCATCAGCCGCCTCCAGTCACTGGTCTCCATCGCCGTCAACGGGAATTCTGCCCCGCCGTTGCCGCCGTAGCAAGTCCCCGCCGAACTAGGGTATGGACTTGATCTTTGTGCTATTCCTCAATCTGATTCCTAGCACATTGTGATCATATTGATTCTTGCCACGATTGAAACACTTCTATCTAGTCAAAACGTTCATAGATTAGGTTTGATTCGAAAATTCTATGTTTAGGTCTCCGCCGAAACCATCTCGGACCCACCGAGTTGAAAAACTCGGTCCCACCGATTTGGCTTATGCCATTGCACAAGTGAGACTCGGTCTGACCGAGAATTACTTATCGGTGTGACCGATTTTTGAACTCAGTGAAACCCTAGCAGTCTCGGTGCTACCGAACTGTGACTCGGTCCTACCGAGTTCACTAGTTTAGGTTCCAAAACTGCTTCGGTATCATCGAGTTTGAAAATCGGTAGATCCAAGATGATTTCATTGGGAAACTAAAACTAAGTTTTTGGATCATTCTTTTTGCAAAAATCTCTGCATTTTGTGATGCTCATCCACTCTATCTCCTCTATAATCTATTCACAGGGTCAGCAGTCAGTTTGCATCATGTCAGACCAGAGTGACAGCCAAAACTTGTCAGAGCAGCAAGTGCAGTTGAGTGAGGGCACTAGCCCCTCAAGTTCCTCAGATGATGGCAGCAGGAGCACACCCAGCAACCTGCCTAAAGCTGCCACGAGACAAAGGAAGAAGAAAACCTCAGATTCTGAAGATGAGGACTATGTGGCAGAGGAAGAGGCTACTTCCAAGAGAGTTGAGCCAGCTCAACGCTCAAAGCCAGGCCTGAAAATCAAAAGGCCAGCAGGCAGGCAGCCCATGTCAAAGGCTAGAGCCTCAACTGAGAAGCCTGCTCCCATTGAGCCCGTTGCAGATGAGGGCAAGAAGAGGAAAGAGAGAGTGAAGAAGACTGTGGGTAGAGTGCTTGGGAAGGCCTCCATCATGGTAGAAGAGGAGGAGGAAGAAGAGGCAGCTGCACCAGCGCCCAAGGCAGCCAAACTTATGGGAGATGCCATAAGGTCAGGGGGAGCTGCATCCAAGCCCAAGGAAGCACCTAAGGCTGCATCTAAGCCTAAAAGTGCACCAAAGAGAAACACAAGAAGCATCCCAGCCACTGAGAAGAACAAGGCCCCAGTGCTTGAGACTATCGCAGAGGAAGAGGAAGAGAGTGTCCTTCGGAAGCTCAAGCTCAAGATCCCAGACCACAACGATGCTCATCCTGTGGCTGAGGATATGAAGCTCAGGAGAGACTCAGGGCTCAGGAAATGGAGAGAAGCAGATCCATATGCTTCTAGGAGAAGGACTGCAGTGGACTACAGGTTTCATACCAAGGAGCAACAGGATTTCTATGAGACAGTGCTACTTGACAAGAAGCCAATTATGTGACATGAGATGGGTCGACTGGACCTATATCAAGGATAATGAAGAGTACTACCCAGGAGTTCAGGACAGCTTTAAGGCGTGTGGAGTAGAGGACTTTGTTGGGCAGAAGCTCACAAAGTGGAACGAGGAACTCATCATGCAGTTCTACTCCACAGCTCACTTTTATCCAGATGGGAGGATTACATGGATGTCTGAGGGTACGAGGTACCACTCTACTGTTGAGGAATGGGCGAAGCTGATCAATGCCCCAGAGGAGCAAGCAGATGACTTGGACATTTATGCCAAGAAAAAGATGGACCACAACTCCATGTCCAACATGTACAAGGAGATTCCGAATGAAGCACTTGACACGTTCAAGTTTGGCTCAGTGCATTATCTCTCAGGATTGCCCTACGATCAACTGGATCCTTAGGCACACCCTTCTGCCCAAGTCTGGAGATCACAAGATGATCAGAGGTCACGCGATCAATTTGCTTCATGTTTTTGACGTGCCTCAAAATTCAAAGTCATGAGCCTTATAGTGGAAACATCAAAAGGACTGCGGCAGATCAGAAGAGGAGCTGTGGATATGCCCCTCAGATTCAGGAGCTCATCAACTCCAAGATGGGCACGGGCGTATATTTGTTGGATAAGGAACACCTGCCCATCCGTCCAGATTTCGAGAACAATGAAGTTGTGATGACAGAGAATGAACCATCATCTGCCCATGCACAAGCTCAGAAGGAGAAGGCGAAGAAGGAGAAAGCTGCCAGGATGCCTACTCAAGCGGAGGCATCTGATTACTTCCTGAAAACCAAACAAGAGCAGCTCAGTTACTTGATTGCGTCCACCCTGCGGATTGAGCAGAGTATAGCCACCCTGACTCAGAACCAGGCGAGCTTAGAGAGGATCATGGAACAGAGAGTCTATGACTTGGACATCAAGGTGACAGAGATACAGACTGCCGTGGAGCAGCTCCAGGAGGACATGAATGAGAGGAGAGGCAGGACCACGACTCATGCTTTTGTGAGGGTGCCACGAGGTCCGACGTCGTCTGCACTGCCAGTTGCTGACACCAGAGCTACAACGTCTGCACCAGCCACAGCCTCAGTTCCACCAGCTCCAGCATCCACTTCAGCCTCGACTCCGACCACGTCTACCGAAGGCTTCGTCCTTGGAGTGCTCCGGACTCCACCACCACCTGAAGATCAAGCCTGAGCATCGATCTAGTGCTATGCATTTTCTAGGAACTTTTTGGTAACTTGTTGCCAAAGGGGGAGAAGATGTATAGATCATAGGCTTCGAGAGAGAGAGTGTTGCTTTTCTCTCTTGCTTTATTTGGTGGTTTTTCGAACTTTGTTTGCTTCTGTGTGAGATACTACGTCCCTATGTTTGCGAGACATTGATGATCATGTGTTTGATCATAAGCTACACTTAATGTTTGCTTAATATTATCATCTTATCTATCTTATGTGATCATTCACTATTCTTGGTGATGAGTGCATGTATTTCATTCTTATCATTTTAAGCGCTCCACCAAGATGTATGTGACATGGAAGAGTAACCCATGACTCTAACTCTTTGTGCATTTGCAGTCCAAAGCAAAATTTTAAATATGCACAAATTTAGGGGGAGCTCTTACTTGTCACATACTTCTCAAAGCGACGATATATTTCATGCTTATTATCATTTGTCGAAGCTTTGATCTATATGTTGTCATCAATTACCAAAAAGGGGGAGATTGAAAGTGCAACTATCCCTAGGTGGTTTTGGTAATTCATAACAACATATAGCTCATTGAGCTAATGCTATTCCAAGATGATTATTTCAGGAAAGCTCAATGATTGGCATGGCATGGATGTGAAAGTGGAACCCTCAAAATGCTAAGGACAAAGGATTGGCTCAAGCTCAAAAGCTCAAGACTCTTCATTTTATATTTTAGTGATCCAAGATCACATTGAGTCTTTAGGAAAAGCCAATACTATCAAGGAGGGATGAGGTGTTGCTTAATGAGCCTCTTGCTTCATGTGCTTAGTGATATGCTCCAAAACCCTCAACTACTTTCCCATATCCACATATGACCTAAACCTAACACAAACTCGGTCCTACCGATTCTTCCTATCCCGGCGCCACCGAGTTTCACTTGTCATTAGCCACTGCCAAACCCTAGCAATTCGGTTCTACCGATAAGGATCTCGGTCTCACCGAGATGGGGTTGCAAACTCTCTGTTTCCCTTTCGTAACTTTTCGGTCCCGAAAGAGCGAATCGGTCCACCGAGATTGCAATGTAAACTCAGTGTTTCCCCTTTGTAACTTTTCGGTCTCACCGAGTTCCACTCGGTCTCACCGAAAGAGCAAATCGGTCCCACCGAGTTTGCCTGACCAACTCTCTGGTTAGCTAATTACCAAATTCGGTCTCACCGAGTTTGTGTAATCGGTCTCACCGAGATTACGTTATGCCCAAACCCTAACCGTATCGGTCCTACCGAGTTGCATATCAGTCCCACCGAAAATCACTAACGGTCACTAGGTTTACATTTTCGGTCCGACCGAGTTTATTGATTCGGTCCCACCGAGATTGGAAAACTGTGTAACGGTTGGATTTTGTGTGGAGGCTATATATACCCCTCCACCTCTTTCATTCAGTGAGAGAGCCATCAGAACACACACATCATTCCAACTCATATGTTCTGAGAGAGAACCACCTACTCATGTGTTGAGACCAAGACATTCCATTCCTACCATATGAATCTTGATCTCTAGCCTTCCCAAGTTGCTTTCCACTCAAATCTTCTTTCCACCAAATCCAAATCCTATGAGAGAGAGTTGAGTGTTGGGGAGACTATCATTTGAAGCACAAGAGCAAGGAGTTCATTACCTACACACCATTTGTTACTTCTTGGAGAGTGGTGTCTCCTAGATTGGCTAGGTGTCACTTGGGAGCCTCCGACAAGATTGTGGAGTTGAACCAAGGAGTTTGTAAGGGCAAGGAGATCGCCTACTTCGTGAAGATCTACCGCTAGTGAGGCAAGTCCTTCGTGGGCGATGGCCATGGTGGGATAGACAAGGTTGCTTCTTCGTGGACCCTTTGTGGGTGGTTGCTTCTTCGTGGACCCTTCGTGGGTGGAGCCCTGTGGACTCGCGCAACCGTTGCCCTTGGGTGGAGCCCTGTGTGGACTCGCGCAACCGTTACCCTTCGTGGGTTGAAGTCTCCATCAACGTGGATGTAGGATAGCACCACCTATCCGAACCACGGGAAAAACATCCGTGTCTCCAATAGCGTTTGAATTCTCCAAACCCTTCCCTTTATATTCTTGCAAGTTGCATGCTTTACTTTCCGCTGCCAATATACTCTTTGCATGCTTGCTTGAATTGTGTGATGATTGCTTGACTTGTCCTAAAATAGCTAAAATCTGCCAAGAACTAAAATTGGGAAAAGGTTAAGTTTTTATTTGGTCAAGTAGTCTAATCACCCCCCCCCCTCTAGACATACTTTCGATCCTACAGTGGCTTTGCCACAAATAAAATGTCAACTACATGATCATGCGAAGCAATATGACAATGATGGAGCGTGTCGTAGCAAATGGAACGGTGGAAAGTTGCATGGCAATATATCTCGGAATGGCTATGGAAATGCCATAATAGGTAGGTATGGTGGCTGTTTTGAGGAAGGTATATGGTGGGTTAGGTACCGGCGAAAGTTGCGCGGTACTAGAGAGGCTAGCAATGGTGGAAGGGTGAGAGTGCGTATAATCCATGGACTCAACATTAGTCATAAAGAACTCACATACTTATTGCAAAAATCTATTAGTTATCGAAACAAAGTATTACGCGCATGCTCCTAGGGGGATAGATTGGTAGGAAAAGACCATCGCTCGTCCCCGACCGCCACTCATAAGGAAGACAATCAATAAATAAATCATGCTCCGACTTCATCACATAACGGTTCACCATACGTGCATGCTACGGGAATCAAAAACTTCAACACAAGTATTTCTCAAATTCACAACTACTCAACTAGCATGACTCTAATATCACCATCTTCATATCTCAAAACAATCAAGTATCAAACTTCTCATAGTATTCAATGCACTTTATATGAAAGTTTTTATTATATCCCTCTTGGATGCCCATCATATTAGGACTAAATTCATAACCAAAGCAAATTACCATGCTTTTTAGAGACTCTCAAAATGATATAAGTGAAGCATGAGAGTTCACTATTTCTTCAAAATAAAACCACCGCCGTGCTCTAAAAAGATATAAGTGAAGCACTAGAGCAAATGACAAACTACTCCGAAAGATATAAGTGAAGATCAATGAGTAGTCGAATAATTATGCAACTATGTGAAGACTCTCTAACATTTAAGAATTTCAGATCTTGGTATTTTATTCAAACAGCAAGCAAAACAAAATAAAATAAAATGACGCTCCAAGCAAAACACATATCATGTGGGGAATAAAAATATAGCTCCAAGTAAAGTTACCGATGAACGAAGACGAAAGAGGGGATGCCTTCCGGGGCATCCCCAAGCTTAGGCTCTTGGTTGTCCTTGAATATTACCTTGGGGTGCCTTGGGAATCCCCAAGCTTAGGCTCTTTCCACTCCTTATTCCATAGTCCATCGAATCTTTACCCAAAACTTGAAAACTTCACAACACAAAACTTAACAGAAAACTCGTAAGCTCCGTTAGTATAAGAAAATAAATCACCACTTAGGTACTATTGTGAACTCATTCTTTATTTATATTGGTGTTAAACCTACTTTATTTGTCGGATTCGGGTTCCGGCAGACCCTTAAGGTTCTAACTCTGGGGTGCGCACGGAGATTTCCACTACCGACTCGCGCTTCTATGGCTCGCAAGAAATCTAGGCTGGAAAGAAGAACACACAGAGGACATGAGGTTTATACTGGGTCGGGCCACCGATGTGGTGTAATACCCTACTCCGGTGTGTGGTGTGGTGGATTGCCTCAGGGGCTGATGATGAACAATACAGGGGGAAGAACGGCCTCGCGAGAGGTGTTCTTGAGCTGGTGTGGTATGTTCTACTTGGTCCGGATCCCCTTCCCTCTATGGTTGCTAGTGCTACTTATAGAGGCCCTGGTCCTCTTCCCAAAATGTGAGCGGGAAGGGTGCCAACAATTGGCCATTTTGAAGGGGAACATCTAGTACAAGTTATCCTGACCAAAGGTGGTCTTCGGCTGCCAAAAGCACTGGTGATGACGGCGTCTTGGGCTCCATGATGACCTCCGTCCTGCCGCTCTGCTGGTCTTGGTCTCATTGCACTGGAATGGTAACCTTTGCCCGATGCCTTGGACTGTGCTTGTTCCCTTTGCACAGAAGGGAAACAAGGACACTGCACAGGCCAGTGCCCGCCTGGCGCCCGCCTGATCTCAATCGTCATGGCTTGCATCACGGGCTCCTCGCGAGGTGTCCCTGCCTTGATCTCTCCGCCTCCTCGCGAGCCTGCCTGATGAGGCTGCTCCTGAGGAAGCTTCCGGTCGTCAGCCCGCAGGCTTGCCCTCGCGAGGGTCTTGAGTTGAGATGATGAAGCTGGGACGCACTGGGGCCCCCACTCGAGCCACGCCGCAGGCCATAGGCAGGCAAGTCTGGGGACCCCCGTTCCCAGAACACCGACAGTAGCCCCCGGGGGCAGAGGCGCGCCCAGGGCTGGGCCTAGCAGAGATGAAAGGGGCAAGCGCGAAGCACCTGCGGGCCCCAATAGTCTGCGGCCTTGGGCGCCGTGTGGCGACAGATTGGTCGTGGGCGTATGCGCTTCCCCATGATGCCTTCGGCAACCGCACGACTTGGCAAGTCTGTGCATGCAGAGAAATGGGTCATGATTACCTGCGATCGTGGTGGTCGGCGGTTGGCCTTCTCCAGCTATAAGTATGGCATGTGCGAGCCTCGTTAGCGTATCCTTTCCTGCTACTCCTTTTCTTCTTCTTGGCTACTCGCCATTCCCATGGCTCCGCCAAAGAGATTCTCGGCCGCAGAGAAGGAAAAGCTCGTCCGGCAGGGCCAGACTCCCCACCGACCAAGCGCGGTCGGGGACGCCCTCGCAAGCACCCCGCGGTCCCTGTAGTGGCTTGCCCGTGGCCATGGAGGCGGTTCCCTGCGTGGTGGTGAGCGCCCGGTTGCCGATGGGAGGCGGACATGGCCGCGAGGTCCCCCAGGCCGCACTTTCGCTCAACGGAGGTGCTGCCGGAGTTCGTCGTGTGGTTGGCGGACCCGACCAGCACCTGGCTCCAGCTCCCCTGTTTCTTCGTAGGTGAACTGCCGGCCGACGCTCAAGGCGGCCTCCGGCTTCAGGCAGATGGTTGCTGCAGCAGGGCCTCCTGGGCTTCGCTAGAGGTCTCCGCTTCTGGGGATGCGGTCCTGACCCGCGGCTGGCAAACGTTTGCCCGTGCGTGTGGCCTGAGCCGGCGGTGCACCCTGCACTTCAAATTCCATGCTGACGCCACCCTCTACGTGAGGGTGTTCGGGGAAGACGGTCGTCGCGTTGGGTGCTGCCCCAAAGACGATGACCGCGACCGCCTGCCCAGCCCCGGTGCTGACCAGGATGAAGACGGCGGCAGGCGTGTAGGCGGCGGCGCTTGGGGCTCCCCAAGCTTTGGCGACTCCTTCTCAGGCAGCAGCTCCTCCAGCGGTGGCCGTGACCAGCCGTCGCGCCCGCCTGGGTGAAGGTAGCGGGTCAGCCCACCGTCGCGCCCCAGTGAAGCGAGAGGAGGGATCCGCCTGAGCCCCCAGAGTCAGCTCGAGCTTTCGCCGCAAGTTGGTGCCGAGCAAGTCGTGCCCATTTTGTTTTTCTTCTTTCCCTGCGCAGAAAAGGAAGG
Source organism: Triticum urartu (assembly GCF_003073215.2). Taxonomy (NCBI): domain Eukaryota; kingdom Viridiplantae; phylum Streptophyta; class Magnoliopsida; order Poales; family Poaceae; genus Triticum; species Triticum urartu. The sequence continues at coordinate 1,553 of NW_024112737.1, read as the reverse complement.
TAGTATAGGGCCCTATGGGGGCGTGTTAGAACTGTTGCTGTTAATCATTATGCTGCTTCCGCTATTTCTGCGTTATGTTTCCGTGCCGCATGCCCATGTGCGGGGATTATTTAGCTCAGTGGGGCTTGACGTGGTCCTCGCCTCCCGAGGCTGATGCCTCGCCGCACGCTTCATGTCTTGCAAGGATTAGCAGGAGGAGTAGCCTTCGGTCTGGTTGCGGAGGGCAATCGGCCCAGGTCCGCGCTCGTGTCGCGATGCCCGTGGGGCACGGACTGGGAGGGGTGCTCCCGCAGCGGACCCGGACAGGAAAGCTTCAAACGATCGGGGCAGAAAACACTCGCGAGGGCGCCCGCGAACCTCCCTCGCGAGATTTGCGAGAGAAAACGAGGCAAGTGAGTGAAAAAGACAAAGAATCACAAGCCTGGATGGCAACAGCTCCAGTAAAACTTCAAACAGGAACGAACAAGCCAACTGCAGAAAGCAAATGAAAAAGCCGCGTCCGGCACCTATTCTAGTCTTCGACGTCTTCTCACCAGCGCGGAGCTAAGTGCTGCCACTGGGCATGGGCGGGAGCCCCCGAGGCCCGAGGGCGGCACTCCGGAGACTCCGGGGCGTGTACAGCCCCACTCATTATTACGTGAGAGTGTCACGGGCGGCGAGCTTCACAGGCATTGGCCTTCTTCACAGGCACCGGGCCTTTCCCAAAACGTGGCAGCTTCACAGGCATTGGCCTTCTTCACAGGCACCGGGCCTTTCCCAGAACGCGGCAGCTTCATAGGCATTGGCCTTCTTCACAGGCACCGGGCCTTTCCAAAAATGCGGCAACTTCATAGGCATTGGCCTTCTTCACAGGCACCGGGCCTTTCCCAAAATGCGGCAGCTTCACAGGCATTGGCCTTCTTCAGAGGCACCGGGCCTTTCCATAGGCGCTAGGCCTCGCTCAAGGATAGAACCTTCGAAGATGTTGAATGTTCCATGCGTTCTAGACGGGTACCCCCTCCGGGGTCTCCAAGCGCGCGGAGCCAGGCCTGGAAACATGAACAACCTTGAATGGGCCCTCCCACATGGGAGAGAGCTTGTGCAGCCCCTCCCTGGAGAGAACCCGTCTGAGCACGAGATCCCCTACCTCAAGAGTTCTGGGGCGGATGTTGCGGCAGTGGTATCGCCGCAGCGCCTGTTGATACCTTGCCGCTCGTAGCGCGGCTTCTCGACGGCGTTCCTCCCCAGCACGAGATCCGTCCCCCGCATGGCGTCCTGCTGCGTCTCGTCGAACGCCAGGACCCGCGGAGCGACGCCTGACCTCGTGAGGGAGGACAGCCTTGCTCCGTAGACGAGGAAGAACGGGGTCTCGCCAGTCGGCTTGGCGCGGTTGTGCGGATAGACCACAACACGGACTAGAGCTCGTCGTACCAGCCCCTGCCGCAAGCCTCCAGCTTCTTCTTGAAGGTCCTGGCTTTGAGGCCCCTCAAGACCTCCGTGTTGGCTCACTCGGCCTGGCCGTTGCTCCGGGGGTGCGCCACCGAGGCGTAGCATATCTGTGTTCCAAGGTTAGC
>NW_024112736.1:0-14094 GCF_003073215.2 Triticum urartu | reverse complement strand
AAAAGAAGTCTAAACTACACGGCTGACATCCGCGGGGACTTGATCTTCGACGGATTCGAGCCACAGCCAAGCGTGCCGCACTGTCTCGACGGGCATGATATAGCTCTGCTGCCGAACAGCGCCTTGGAGGCCGCACACGCATCGGTTTCGACCATTGATTCGGAACCTACTGCGCCGATCGAGGATCAGCGGTTGGACGCTGCCTCAGGGGCTGCGATCTCAGAGGCGATCGAGCCGAACTCCAGCCCCACTCCGTGGCCCGTGACTCCGAGGAGCCGGATTCCTCTCAACTCCGAGCCCCCCGCCTGCCGATCGAATCCGATTGGGCGCCGATAATGGAGTTCACGCCGCGACATCTTTCAGCATTCGCCTTTGGCGACATCCTGAATTCTCTTAAGTCTCTCTCTTTATCAGGAGAGCCTGGCCGGACTATGGTCAGCAAGGTTGGGATACGGATGACGAAGAAATTCAAAGCCCACCCACCACCCACTTCGTAGCCACTGTCGATGATTTAACCGACATGCTCGACTTCGACTCCGAAGACATCAACGGTATGGACGACGATGTAGGAGACGAACAGGAACCAGCGCCTATAGGGCACTGGAAAGCCACCTCGTCATATGACATATACATGGTGGACACCCAAAAGAGGAGATGGCGATGGAACAGTGGGGGATGACCCCTCCAAGAAACAGCTAAGCGCCGGCGTCAGCGGCGCCGCTCTAATCGCCAAAAAAATGGTGATTCGGCACGGGAGATAATACTACCCCGGATAGCAGTGCCGAAGAACACCACCTCCAGCAAGATTAGCACAGGAGGATGGAGAGCCAGCCCTCATGAGAGAGCGGCAGACCGAGGAGGTCGAGGATGATAATTACATGCCTCCCTCCGAAGACGAGGCAAGCCTCGTCGACGATGAATTTCGTCATCAGATCCCGCCGAACAAGAGCATTTAACGCAGGCTTTTAGCCACGGAGCAGCCTCAAGAAAAAGCAGCAACGCTTAGACTGCCCAAGATTTGCTAGCTGACAATGGACTGAAGTCCTTGCGGCCCGAAGAGTATGAACTCGAACGCCCCTCCAAGAGTTACCCGAAAGCGCAGGTCTACCCCGATCAGAGGAGGAAGCACCTACATCACCAGCGCATGACATGGCAGACCGGCCACCTCGTGGCCGCGACAGAGAGGCCTCAGCCCTCCACCCAAGCCATGCCCCGACGCCGCACAACTAAGGCACGGGAAAATGCGCCCGACCTGCGAGACATACTGGAGGACAAGGCAAGACAGACAAGATCGATCTACGGATCGCGCAGGCGCCCTACGGCATGTGACAATGATTCACTCCGGATACAACAAATCCGGCCGGGCCGAACACAACAGACATAGCTCTTCCGAGCTGCGTCGTGATATAGCCCAGTACAGAGGCGCCGCACACCCACTATGCTTCACGAATGAAGTAATGGATCATAAAATCCCAGAGGGCTTACAACCCGTAAACATCGAATCATACGATGGCACACACAGACCCGGCGGTATGGATCGAGGAATCTCTTCACATCCACGGCACGCGGCGATGATCTACACGCCATCAAGTCCTCCCGCTCAAACTTAAAGGACCGGCCCGACATTGGCTTAAATTTGCCACAGATCAATCAGTTCTTGGGAGACTGGAAGCCGCATTCCTCGACAATCCAGGGCACTTACGTGCGACCGCCGGATGCCGACGACTTAAGCCACATAATTCAGCAGCCAGAAGATCGGCCAGACAATTCTGAGACACGGTTCCTAACAAAGAAAAACAGATAGTCGACTGTCCGGATGCAGAGGCCCTAGCAGCCTTCAAGCATAACATCCGCGACGAGTGGCTTGCCCGGCACCTGGGACAGGAAAAGCCGAAATCATGGCAGCCCTCACGACACTCATGACCCGCTTTTGCACGGGAGAAGACAGCTGGCTAGCTCGCAGTAACAACTTATCAAAGAACCCTGGTAATTCGGATACCAAGGACAAAAGTGGCAGGACACGTCGGAATAAGCAAAAACGCCGTTAACAGCGACAGCAATGAAGACACGGCAGTCAATGCCGGATTCAAAGGCTATAAATCCGGTCAGCGGAAAAAGCCATTCAAAAAGAATACTCAGGGCCCGTCCAGTTTGGACCGAATACTCGATCGCTTGTGCCAGATACATGGCACCCCCGAAAGGCCAGCCAATCACACTAACAGGGATTGTTGGGTGTTCAAGCAGGCAGGCAAGTTAAGGGCCGAAAACAGAGACAAGGGGCTGCACAGCGATGACGAGGAGCCCAAGCCGCCGAACAACAATGGACAGAAGGGCTTTCCCCCACAAGTGCGGACGGTGAACATGATATACGCAACCCACATTCCCAAGCGGGAGCGGAAGCGTGCTACGGGACGTATACGCGATGGAGCCAGTCGCCCCAAAGTTCAACCCATGGTCCTCCTGCCCGATCACTTTTGATCGAAGGGACCATCCCACTAGCATCCGTTGGCGGCTTCGCCGCATTGGTTCTCGACCCAATCATCGACGGATTTCATCTCACAAGAGTCCTCATGGACGGCGGCAGTAGCCTTGATGCTTTATCAGGACACAGTGCGGAAAATGGGCATAGATCCCTCAAGGATCAAACCCACAAGAACGACCTTTAAAGGCGTCATACCAGGTGTAGAAGCCAACTGTACAGGCTCAGTAACACTTGACGTGGTCTTCGGATCCCCGGATAATTTCCGAAGCGAAGAGTTAATCTTCGATATAGTCCCGTTTCGCAGTGGCTATCACGCCCTGCTCGGACGAACCGCATTCGCAATTCAATGCGGTGCCGCACTACGCATATCTCAAACTCAAGATGCCAGGCCCTCGAGGAGTAATCGGTCAACGGAAACACCGAACGCTCCCTCCGTACGGAGGAGCATACGGCGGCTCGCAGCGGAGGTACAAAGTAGCCTTCTTAGGCAATTCTCCAGTCCGGCCATTAAAAAGCCAGACACTGCCAAGCGCGCCCGGAGTACCTACAGCAGGACCGCCTGGCACACTCTGAGCAAGCGTAGCAATGCGGCCCCAACCCCAGCTTTCGCGACCTAGCGAAACTAGTACCTCGCGTACATAACTACGCCCTTGAAATACCATGGGCACAGGGGAAGGGGCAAAATAACGGCACGCCCAAAATACGGCTTAAAACGTACCAAGGGCTGCCGGATTCTTTTTTTAATTTTTTCTTACTTTCAGGACTCCATACTTCGGACGACCTGTTCGGCAATTAGATTGCCGCACAAACGATGCAAGATCCAGGAAGGCAGACAAGCCATGCCGCATTATGGAACTCCCAGGTGGTCTCTGTTACGAGCGATATACCTACTTTATATATAATTCCGCGGCCTGCCCCTGGTCAGGACATACTGAATAGTCCAATATCTTTTGCTTACCGCACCATTATGTTCGGCTTTGATAAATAGCCTCTCCATAAACAATGCTAGCTTTTTGTCTATTTTTTGCATTACTCTTTTCATATATATGTTCATTAATGACATGTTGCACCCGTACACTGTGGTACGGCAAGTACGCCAGGGGCTTCAGTATCTTAATATGGCGTGAGAAGTCCGTACACTTTCACAAGTGCGGCACCCCGAACTTATAGCACTATATGCATCGGCTCCGAATCATGATTTGGGTCAATAGTTGGGTTTGCCCGGCTCCTATGTTTTGGTGCCTTACGTTCCGCTATATCGGCTAAGGTAGCACTAGGAGAACTACTGCGATTGTGCCCCAGTTGAGCTGGGCTGAGCACCTCAGTAGAGAAAGCTAAAACTGACTGTCATGATGAGGCGAGAGACCGGTCGCTGTTCGAGAGGTTTTTCGAGTCCTTAAAGACTTATGCCGCTTCGAGCGAGGAACCGGCTTTGTCCGGCCAAGGCGTGGATAGCGCCCCGAACTCGGTCTTCCGAATACTAGGGGCTTCGCCGAAATTTAAAATTATAGAGTTCTATGGCTAAGTGAGAGTGTTCAAGCATTATAGTCCGATTGCCTTGTTCGTTGTGCTGAGCGCCTCCCTCGAAGGACCCAATCATGGGAAAAAGAGCGCTCAGGTTATTATCCCGAACACCCCAGCACTAGTGGCATGGGGGCAGAAGCCGACGACTGGCCATCTCTCAATTTTTGATAAACGGCCGCACAGAAAATAATATTTTAAATTCAATAAGCATTGCTTAGCGCATATGAACAAGTTTTCAGCGCACAGGATAAACACGAGCGAATTCATTCAAAAATTACATCCTTGGTGCACTCATCTGCCACAAGGCGGGCACCGCAAGAACATCCTTATAGTAGTTCTCCGGCTTGCGATGCTCCTTCCCCGGCGGCGGCCCGTCCGTCACAAGCTTCTCACCGTCCAGCTTACCCCAGTGCACCTTTACACGGGCAAGGGCCCTACGGGCACCTTCGATGCAGGCGGAGCGCTTGATGACCTCGAGCCTTGGACAGGCCTCCACCAGCCGCCGCACCAGCCCGAAGTAGCTCCCAGGCAAGGCCTCTCCGGGCCACAGCCGAACTATGAAGCCCTTCATGGCCTGTTCGGCCGCCTTGTGGAGTTCGACCAGCTGTTTCAGCTGGTCGCTCAAGGGCACAGGGTGTCCGGCCTCAGCATACTGAGACCAGAACACCTTCTCCGTTGAGCTCCTCTTCAGCTCGGTAGAATGCGGCGGATCGGACACGCTGCGGGGAAGATCTGCGAATGCCCCTGGAGAGCTCCGGATTCGGGTAAGTAACAAGTAGTTTACTTTTATAATTTTCTGCTTTGCATAAAGAATGCCTTACCGCTGCTATCTTTCTTCTCCTCCAACTCTTGGAGGGCCTTTTGGGCTTCGGCCTTGGCAGACTTGGCAGTCTAAGGGCCGTCGCGACCTCGGACTTGCGTCTTTGACTCGAGCTCCAAACTCTCATGTTTTTTAGAGAGCCTGAAGCTCTTGCTGCACCTCGCCGACCTGAGCCAAGTTTCTCGCTCGGTCGCGGCCGTTTTCTTTTCGGCCTCGGACGCCTGCTTGAGGGTCGCCACCTCAGTCGTGGCCCCTACAATAAGCAGTACAATCCTGTTATTTTTGCAATCACGCCTCTCTATAGGCACTTTTTATAAGGTATTTCTTACCTTCTTTCTCCTCGAGCTGCTGCTTGGCAAGGCCGAGCTCTTGCTCGGACCGCTCGAGTCCCTGTTTTCAGGGCATCCACCTCCGCAGTCAGTGCGGCGGTGGCTAGCAGCGAAGCCTGCATACGCATATTGACTTCTTTATTATTAGACTCCTGCGAAATTTATAGATCCTCTATTCGGCTTTTCTTTCCGAACGCCAAACAGAGCATCAGGGGCTACTGTCTATGCGGTAATATTTTTACATATTTTCTTACCTCGAAGCCTGTTAGAAGGCAGCGCAAGCTTCATTTAGCCCGCTCTTGGCGGACTGAACCTTCTGGATCACCGTACTCATAATAGTACGGTGCTCCTCGTCGATGGAGGGCCTTCAAGCACCTCCAGCAGATTGTCCGGCGCCTCCGGTTGGACGGAGGCTGCCGGCTCAGAAGGCTTGCTCCTCTTGGAAGGAGTTCGCCTGCCGCGGTCCGGAATTGTTGAAGATTCCGGCACGGTGTCCGGCTTAAAGCCGGACTTGGAGCCCTGGGGGGTCTTGTCCCCTTCACTCCTGGGGTCCGGGAGGTCGCCTTGCGGCTCCTCCAGGACCACCTCCTCCTGCCCCGGAGCTCGTTGCGACGCCACTTCGGCGTCATCCGCAGTGCGGGGGGAGACAGCGGGCGGAACAGAGTTCACGTCCGATGAATCCAGGGAGCCGCTCGACGACTCGTTGAGTGCGGCCCGGGGCGGGCTGCATGATTACATTCGACATTAGGGAAAGCTGCGCAATAAAGGAACATCATGAGTTACTCTGATACCCGAACTTACGATTTCGCCGGACGCTTGGCCCTGTCCGGCCACTCCTCTTCGCCCTCTTCGGCGTCAGGGGCGTAGTCCGGCGGAGGGGTCTTCCTCTTTCCTAGACCCCTCGGCCTCCCCCGTTGGGGCGGCCTTCCTCTTCTCTCCTCCCTCCACTGGAGAGGGAGAGTTTTCTCTCCTCCTCGTTCTCGCGGGAGGAGGGCGCCTCGGACTCGTCAGATGACGAGTCCGACCACCACGTTGCGGGCACTCTTTCGAGTCCCCGTGGTCTTCTTCTTCTTGGCCTTCTTCTCCGGCACCACATAAGGCGCCGGGGCCAGCAGCTTCACCAGTAAAGCTGGGGCTGGATCTTCGGGCAGCGGAGCCGGACAGTTAATCGGCTCGGCTATCGCCGCCAAGCCTGTAAGGAAAGGACTCAATCCCCGCATAGTGTCAAACTATGAAAAAAGGCTTAACATCCTGTGAAGGGTGTAGATGGCGTACCTTGCTAGCGTGATGCTGCGAGTTGTATCCGCGGTCCTCGGAAGCGGATGTGGGAGCCTCGGCGCCCTTGAACAGCACCTTCCAGGCGTCTTCATACGTTGTGTCGAAGAGCCTGTTGAGGGTTTGGTGCTGCGCCGGGTTGAACTCCCACAAATTAAAATCCCGTTGTTGGCACGGGAGGATCCGGCGGACGAGCATAACCTGGATTATATTAACAAGTCGGACTGGCTTGTTCACCAGGGACTGGATGCATGTTTTCAATCCGGTCACCTCTTTTTCGTCACCCCACGACAGGCCCGTCTCTTTCCAGGACATAAGCCGCGTGGGGGGTCCGGATCTGAACTCAGGGGCTGCGGTCCATTCCGGATCGCGTGGCTCGGTGATATAAAACCACCTGGCTTGCCATCCCTTTAGGGTCTCCATGAAAGAGCCCTCGAACCATAGGACGTTGGCCATCTTGCCCGCCATAGCGCCTCCGCACTCCGCCTGGCTGTCGCGCACCACCTTGGGCTTGACGTTGAAAGTCTTGAGCCAGAGGCCGAAATGGGGGCGGACGCGGAGAAAGGCCTCGCACACGACGATAAACGCCGAGATGTTGAGGATGAAGTTCGGAGCCAGATCGTGGAAATCCAGGCCGTAGTAGAACATGAGCCCCCGGACAAATGGGTGGAGTGGAAAACCCAGTCCGCGGAGGAAGTGGGGGAGAAACACGACCCTCTCATGAGGCCTTGGGGTGGGGATAAGCTGCCCCTCTTCGGGAAGCCGGTGCGCGATGTCCTTGGACAGGTATCCGGGCTTCCTTAGCTTTTTTACTTTACCCTCCGTGACGGAGGAGACCATCCATTTGCCTCCCGCTCCGGACATTGCTGGAGAGGGTTGAGGTGGGAAGTGCGGGCTTGGGCGCTGGAGCTCGGGTGCGCGAGAGATGGATAGGCAAGGGAGGAAGAAGGCATAGGTAAAAAGGGTGGATCCTTATCCCCTTATATAGGCGGATGCGGTTATGCGTCCCCACCTACCTAATAAAACTCGCTTGCCTCCCGAGCGCCGTGATAAATGGCGCGGTTGGGTTACCCACGTCCGTATTGATGAGAATCCCATAAAAAGGGTGCGCGATCTCTGCTTTGACAAGATGTGCCAAGGAAACCGCCTCGCAAAACATGCTGAGGTGGAAAAGTAAAAACGATTCGAGTAAAGGGCTCGGCTGTAGTGTGATGGCGCACTGCAGAATACATCAGCAGATTTGATTTGTGTTAATATTATTCTCTCTATGGCAATATGTGGAAGCTTATTTTACAGAGCCGGACACTACTCTTGGTGTTTACAATCTTCTATAAAGGACTGGGAGGAGGAACCCGCCTTGCAATGCCGAAGACAATTTTGCGCGCCGGGCTCGTCGTCATTGAAGCCTGGTTCAGGGGCTACTGAGGGAGTCCTGGATTAGGGGGTGTTTGGGTAGCCGGACTATACCTTCAGCCGGACTCCTGGATTATGAAGATACAAGATTGTAGACTTCGTCCCGTGTCCGGATGGGACTTTCCTTGGCGTGGAAGGCAAGCTTGGGGACGCGATATTCAAGATCTCCTACCATTGTAACCGACTCTGTGTAACCCTAACCCTATCCGGTGTCTATATAAACCGGAGGGTTGTAGTCCGTAGGAGGGAATCAACTCCATACACAACAATCATACCATAGGCTAGCTTCTAGGGTTTAGCCTCCTTGATCTCGTGGTAGATCTACTCTTGTACTACCCATATCATCAATATTAATCAAGCAGGAGTAGGGTTTTACCTCCATCGAGAGGGCCCGAACCTGGGTAAAACAAAGTGTCCCCTGTCTCCTGTTACCATCCAGCCTAGACGCACAGTTCGGGACCCCCTACCCGAGATCTGCCGGTTTTGACACCGACAAGGTGGATCATATTCAGTCCCATCATTATCAAGATTAATATTGCAAAACAAAGATTTAATAGGGGACACATCAATAACTTTTAGATCTTCATCTATTTTCATAGGAACTAGAAGAACACGCTTTAATAAAGGCATCTTTCATAGCACGCGTCCTAGCGGTTCTTTCCTTGCACTCATCAATGGAAATTCTCATGGCTTTGAGAGACTCATTGATATCATGCTTAGGGAATAGATCTAAGCTTTAAAGAATCAACATCAAGAAATTCTATCAACGTTCCTAGCCAAATCATCAATCTTAAGCAATTTTTCTTCAATCATAGCACTAAAATTCTTTTGTGAAGAAATAAAATATTTAATATTAGATTCAAAATCAGAGGGAATATTATTATAATTTCCATAATAATTGTTGTAGGAATTACCATAATTATTAGAGGGATTACTAGGATAAGGCCTAGAGTTGAAATTTCCTCTATACGCGTTGTTACCAAAATTATTCCTACCAACAAAATTCACATCCATAGATTCATTATTATTCTCAATCAAAGTAGACAAAGGCATATCATTAGGATCATATGAAACACTCTTAGTAGCAAATAATTTCATAAGTTCATCCATCTTTCCACTCAAAATATTAATTTCTTCTATTGCATGCACTTTTTTATGAGTGGATCTTTCAGTGTGCCATTGAGAATAATTAACGATAATATTATCTAGGAGTTTAGTAGCATCTCCTAAAGTGATTTCCATAAAAGTGCCTCCCGCGGCCGAATCTAAAAGATTTCTAGAAGAAAAATTCAATCCGGCATAAATTTTTTGTATAATCATCCACAAATTCAAACCATGAGTAGGGCAATTACGTATCATTAATTTCATTCTCTCCCAAGCTTGTGCAACATGTTCATGATCAAGTTGCTTAAAATTCATAATATCGTTTCTAAGAGAGATGATCTTAGCGGGAGGAAAATACTTAGAGATAAAAGCATCTTTGCACTTGTTCCATGAATCAATACTATTTTTAGGCAAAGATGAAAACCAAGCTTTAGCACGATCTCTAAGCGAAAAAGGAAATAGCTTCAATTTAACAATATCATTATCGACACTTTCTTCTTTTGCATGTCATACAAATCAACGAAGCTATTAAGATGGGTAGCAGCATCTTCACTAGGAAGGCCGGAAAACGGATCTTTCATGACTAGATTCAGCAAAGTAGCATTAATTTCACAAGATTCAGCATCGGTAAGAGGAGCAATCAGAGTGCTAAGGAAATCATTATTGTTGGTATTGGTGAAGTCACACAATTTGGTATTATCTTGAGCCATCGCGACAAACAAACAATCCAACACACGAGCAACAAAAGGCAAAACGGGAAAAGAGGCAAATAGAGAAAGAGAGGGAGGATAGAGAGAGAGGGCGAAAACGGCAAGGGTGAAGTGGGGGGAAGGAAAACAGGAGAAAATGGCAAATAATGTAATGCGGGAGATAGGGATTGTGATGGGTACCTTGTATGTTGACTTTTGCGCAGACTCCCCGGCAACGGCGCCAGAAATTCTTCTTGCTACCTCTTGAGCACTGCATAGGATTTCCCCGAAGAGGAGAGGATGATGCAGCAAAGTAGCATAAGTATTTCCCTCAGTTTTTGAGAACCAAGGTATCAATCCAGTAGGAGGCTACGCGCGAGTCCCTCGTACCTACACAAAAACAATAGCTCAACGAAACCCACGCGCTTAGGGCTTGTCAATCCCTTCACGGTCACTTACGAAAGTGAGATCTGATAGAGATGATAAATAATATTTTTGGTATTTTTGGTATAGAGATGCAAAGTGAAAAGTAAAAGGCAAAGTAAAAAGGCAAAGCAATAATAAAAGTGATGGAGATTGATATGATGAGAAAGAGACCCGGGGGCCAAAGGTTTCACTAGTGGCTTCTCTCAAGGGCATAAGTATTCTACGGTGGGTGAACAAATTACTGTTGAGCAATTGACAGAATTGAGCATAGTTATGAGAATATCTAGGTATGATCATGTATATAGGCATCACGTCCGAGACAAGTAGACCGACTCCTGCCTGCATCTACTACTATTACTCCACTCATCGACCGTTATCCAGCATGCATCTAGAGTATTAAGTTAAAAACAGAGTAACGCCTTAAGCAAGATGACATGATGTAGAGGGATAGTTTCATGCAATATGATAAAAACCCCATATTGTTATCCTCGATGGCAACAATACAATACGTGCCTTGCTGCCCCTTCTGTCACTGGAAAGGACACCGCAAGATCGATCCCAAACCTAAGCACTTCTCCCATGGCAAGAACAACCAATCTAGTAGGCCAAACCAAACTTGAATAATTCGAAGAGACTTGCAAAGATAACCAATCATACATAAAAGAATTCAGAGAAGATTCAAATATTTATTCATAGATAGACTGGATCATAAACCCACAATTCATCGGACTCAACAAACACACCACAAAAAGAAGATTACATCAAATAGTTCTCCACAAGAGAGGGGGACAACATTGTATTGAGATCCAAAAAGAAGAGAAGAAGCCATCTAGCTACTAACTATGGACCCGTAGGTCGGAAGTAAACTACTCACACTTCATCGGAGGGGCTTGGATGATGATGTAGAAGCCCTCCGTGATTGATGCCCCCTCCGGCGGAGCTCCGGAACAGGCCCCAAGATGGGATCTTGTGGATACAGAAAGTTGCGGCGGTGGAATTAGGTTTTTGGCTCCGTATCTGATCGTTTGGGGGTACGTAGGTATATATAGGAGGAAGGAGTACATCGGTGGAGCTTCGAGGGGCCCACGAGGCAGGGGCGCGCCCTAGGGGGGGGCACCCTCCACCCTCGTGACTGCCTCGTGGCTTTCTTGACGGAGGGTCCAAGTCTCCTGGGTCTTATCTGATGAGAAAATCGCGTCCCCGAAGGTTTCATTCCGTTTGGATTCCGTTTGATATTCTGTTTCTCCGAAACACTGTAATAGGCAAAAAAACAGCAATTCTGGGCTGGGCCTCCGGTTAATAGGTTAGTCCCAAAAATAATATAAAAGTGGAAAATAAAGCCCAATATAGTCCAAAACAGTAGGTAATATAGCATGGAGCAATCAAAAATTATAGATACGTTGGGGACGTATCAGGGTGCGGAAGAGTGGACCACATAAAAGAGATGAGGATGGTGATGTTGATGAAGACGATCACCGCGACGATGGTTCCCCCGATGGCACTCCGGCGCCACCAAGAGAGAGGGGGAGCGGTTCTCCCCTTTGTGCTTCCTCCTCCATGCCCCCCTTAGATGGGGAAAGGTTCTCCCTCTGGTCCTTGGCCTCCATGGTGATGGTGACCCCTCCGGCTTCCTCCTCCATGGCCTCCGGTGATGTTGGCCCTCTCCGGCAGGGCGCTAGAGAGGGCCTAGATTGGTTTTTTTGCAGCTACAGAGGCTTGCAGCGGCGGAACTTTCGATCTCTCTTCTATTCTGGGGTTTTTTAGGATTTATAGGAGGTGTTGGCGTTGATAACCCACAAGTATAGGGGATCGCACCAGTTTTCGAGGGTAAAGTATTCAACCCAATTTATTGATTCGACACAAGGGGAGCCAACGAATATTCTCAAGTATTAGCATCTAAGTTGTCAATCCAACCACACCTGGAAACTTAATATCTGCAGCAAGGTATTTAGTAGCTAAGTAATATAATAATAGTGGTAACGGTGGTAGAAGGTAACGGTAGAAAAAGTAATATTTTTGGTGTTTTATAGTGGTGATAACAATAGCAACGGAAAAGTAAATAAGCAAAGAACAATATATGGAAAGCTCGTAGGCATTGGATCAGTGAAGTAATAAATCATATCCCGGGGACTACGCACACAACCAGGATCAATAGAATTAAACCATATCTTAGCATCGCCCTTTAATGAGAACGAAAATAATTTAAGGATATAATAGTAGCGAGTTTTCTCATCATTAGTGAACAGGGTGGCTATATCATTTAATTTAGTAAGATGTGCCACAACAGTTTCAGATTCATAGCCATAGAAAGGATCAGATTCAACTAAAGTAATTATCTCAGGGTCGACAGAGAATTCATAATACTTATCAGTAACAAAGATAGGTGAAGTAGCATAAGCAGGATCATATTTCATTCTAGCATTCAGAGTTTTTTTGTTTCAGCTTAGCTAATAATTTCTTAAGAACACTCCTATCATTGCAAGCAAGAAAATCTCTAGTAGTTTCTTCATCCATAACATAGCCCCCTGGCACAACAGGTAATTCATATCTAGGGGGAGAATCTTCATCATCACTTTCATCAATATTATCAGTTTCAATAATTTCATTCTCTCTAGCCCTAGTCCAAACTTCGGGAACCTTCCGATCAGTGCATCACTTTTCGGATCTGTTTTCTGCGCTAAAACGATTCCGACCCGAGTTCGTCTTTTTTATGAACGGGATTTCAAACATCCTTTTTGAAGGAAGTTTTGTATGGGGCATTGTGTTTTGTTCCTGAACACATCCCACTAACTTTAAAATCTTTTGAACATGATCTTCACCATCATGCTGGTGTCAAACCAGTCTGGCAATATTGCTCCACGGCTACCGACCTGCGCTAGACACGTCGTCACTTTGTTGAGCCGAGCTCAACTTCTTCGGATCATCATCTCGGCGAGCCGAATAGGAGTTCAACATCGCGAAGGATAAATCATCACCAACATCGCCGCACCATGGATTACATGGAGCGGGCACACCGTCATCGCCGCATGGTCACTTCATCAAGCCGGCATTGACCACGTCACGACCTGCATCGGCAGGGCCACACTGTTGCTTCTTCAAGCCGGTGTCCATCACGCCGACCTACTTCGACATCTCGGCTGGACCGGGGGCTTCGCCATCTCTTCATCAACCTACTCCGGAGACTTCGACGTCACTAGCCGACCAGCTCCATCACGTTAGCTGGACTGAGGACTTTGCCTCGGCAAGCCAACCTTTTCCAGCATCGCCATGCCGTCACTTTATCGCCCATCAGGCAATGGGTGTGCGGATCGAGTCCCAATTTTGGGAATCACCTTTCTTTGGATTGCTACAACAAATAAACCATGTGCTATTAATCCTAGTTTTTTTTTCTTGTTTGGGTTCATTTTTCCCAAGGAATTATTACTCTGGTTTGTCCATCATATGTACGCAGGTCTATCAAATGATGGCCGCATTAACGACGGTCGCATTAACGACGGTCGCATGGTGGTTCGGTCAGTTTCCGTATATAGTCCGGCGAACGCCGCATCCGGAACTCGGACCGACCTGTGAATTCAGGCTTTGCCATGCCTCTACCGCATCACGCCGACGCCCGGCATCGACATTGACTTCGGCGCTAGGCCATATTTCTTTTATTGCTCACTTTGCATAAATTATTTATTATGCAACATTTTTTTACTATTATCTCTGGTTTGCACCATTTTTTGTGCACAGGAAAATGATCCGGGTTGGGCAGTATCGTCAACTCAGCGTACTGACGTACCATGCCACCTCGGCTAGACGGGAGGCTTCGTCAACACTTCATTACCCCATGCCGGGGACTTCGACATCACTCTGCCGGCCTGCATTGACCGTGCTATGTCACCACTTCGGAGTGCCGAGCTCTTTGCTCCGCCACCTTGGGACCGGCTTGGGGGATGGAACCTTGTCCCGCATCAAGCTCAGACCGTGTCATCAATACTGAACACATTAACTAGCTAAGTTGCCTTCATGCTCAAAGTTTCAAATTTTCAA
>NW_024112735.1:0-23855 GCF_003073215.2 Triticum urartu | reverse complement strand
AAAGGAGAGGATAGGAGGGGTACTAGCAAGATCATTGCACGGAACATCAAGATGCATTTTTTTATAAAACACTTGTTGTGATTGACCCATGCGGGAGTAATCCCATGTGTAAAAACTAATGATATCTCGAGAAAGAGGAGATAAGGTGAAGAGGAGTGGGGCGTGGTGGTTGGTGGTCGGACTGAGCGGAGGCATGGGGATGGACGACGCCGGCAGCGGCCACCAGGCCAGTTTGTTCCAGAGGCTTCCTTTTTTAATTGCTCAACAATGAGGTTGTTGGAGATAAGGATGAACGAGGGAAGGCCTTGTCTGCAAATGTGGAGACAGGTGCGGGTATCTTTTAGTTTAATTTCCATCCGTCAGATATAGATCGGACGGTCTATTGCAAGATGGCACGCATACCATCATCACCAACTCGGTCTTTTTATAAGAGAAGAAATATAAGTATGGAGATACAAACGTATTATCGTGTTTTCGTAAACTAGGATCTACATTCTATTCAACGGCTCAGCATGTGGGGCCTTAACACAATGACTTCTCGACTGTGTAAAACAAAGGTTTTCCCGTCGCCGATAAGGAGGGGGTGACGGCGGCGCGCTTTCGGCTTGCTCTAGTCCTAGTAGTCATACTAGGTGGTCTACGCATGTGTAGATTTATTCTTTTTCACGTCTTGTGTTCGCCGTACTGCCACAACTATTGATGAATAGATGGTAAGTTATTCACGGGGAAACCCTTGTTGAGCGTGTTTGCGAGAGAGAGAGAGAGAGAGAGAGAGAGAGTGCGTGTGTGATATGTCTAGAGACTGAGGCAATGATAAGAGATTCTTTGTGTCTATGTGTGTGGAGGATAGAGAGAGACATGTACATGGGGCTTTGTGTTGTGTAACGTGGAGACACATAGACATAATCAAAGAGTGAGTGCGTGAGATACACATGCGAACATGGGTGGAGATGTGTGAGTTAGAGAGATGGAGAATTTTGGTGTGCATCTGAGCTAGCAAGGGGGGATATATACATACCTAGAGCTGGAGAGAATATGCGGTGTGTGTCTTAAAAGAAGGATCCAGATAGATGGGTGTTTGTGCGTGTCTGTGTGTGTTTGTGCACGCATTTGTGTGTGAGAGGGAGTGTGTGTATGTGGAGTAGAGAGACCACTAATGATGTAAACCTAGTATAACAGAAGGGGAATGGTGTGGCATGCGTGTCAAAGAGAGACAAAGGCATGTGTAGTAGCGGGATAGCATGGGTGCGGGCGGGGAGCAGACAATTTGGAAGAGACATCGAGTGTGTGTGGGAGAGGGGTGTGAGAGCAAGCGAGCGAGAGAGAGAGCTAGCGATGGAGAGAGAGAGAGAGAGAGAGAGAGGAAAGGAGGGGGAGAGAGGGGTCGTTCGTGTCCATAAGTGGTGTATAGATAGGGAGACAATGTTGATGTTGTTCGAAATTGGCCTATGTACGGAGACGCAAGGGAAGCGAGTCATCGTGTGTGTGATAGGGACTTCATGAGAGATCTAGAATAGATGGTGTAGAGAACAACATGCGAGATTGAGAACGACGATACATTAGGGAGCTATGGAAAGAGTCACGGCATATATGTATACATGGAAGGAGCTGGGGCGGGTCCACATGTGGGAGAGATAGAAAGAGGAGAGTGGTGCACAAGGAGACAAAGTGTGCTTGTTTGTAGTGGGGGTGGTGTGTGAGGTGAGTGTGCGAGAACCACATAACTAGGGAAATAGACGTTTGGGGCGACGTTTTGTGTGTATGGGAAAGATACACTCTACGTAGTGTGTGTGCTTGGGCAAGAGAGATGCCGGGAGACCTAGAGAGTGGGCGAAGAGATGTGTGCATGCCCGAGAGACAAAGTGATAAGTGACCTATATTGGGGTCCGGACGGACTTTAGAAGAGAGGGGGTGTTAATGTGCTCGTGTGTTCGTGTCTGGGGGTGAGAACGATGCGTGTGGGGGGCGACGGAGGGTGGTGGGTGGGGGGGTTGGCTTTAGATAATGAGTGAGGTGTCTATATTTGAGGGACTTTAGCGTAATTGAGATATATATGGTCAATAGTGTGTGCACTCATGGTTGATCAATTTGTTTCACAGTTTGGACTATGAGATAACAATACTTTTGAACATGCGTGATATACCTTGATGTACCAGAATTACAAACCTAAGATTGGAATTTTGGAATTCGACTCCATCATTAGCTTTGTAATTCATTTAAACGGAGGTACATTTTTTAAACCAGGATTTCATGATTTCAAATTCATATATCAAACCTAGATATATACACATACATGCATGTTCAAACTTTATAATCATCCACTTTATTCATACACATACACATTTTTGCTTTTGTTATCATATTTAGGATAAACACATTTGGAATTTCATTTGAATTGGACCGTATGATGGTATTTGCTTGTACTAGCTCAATGATCCATGTTTGAATTGAATGGACAATCTAAGTTTCGAGTTGGAGACATTGATTTTCAAAACTTACACTTTTTTGCGTGAAAAACAAATAAATTCCCAGCCATGATATCATAGCCGGCCGTACAAGAGAAGAACACTTATAATTTTAGCCGCCAAAAGCTTTTCTTCCCGCTCACGTCGAAATATCTCGTGCCCGAAAGTTTAGCCCTGCGATATTCCTGTTTTACCCCTGCCACATGAACAGAAAAGGGTTGCTTTGGTAACTCCATTGTTTTCCCCTCTTTGCCCCCAACATTCTTCCCCAGAGCCCCTCCCCTTCCCCTCCCCGACCCCCCCCCAACCACGGCAAGCCGCCGAATCTAGTCCTCCGCCGCAGCGGTGGACCTCACACCCCGCCGGATCTACCTTCCGCACCTTGGAACCCCCAACTGCCAACTCACCACTTCACCGGAGCCGCTTCAGCGATTGGCTTGTCCACCGCTCCAGATCTCCTTGACCGCCATCATGGTCCACCGCGTCGGATCTTCTTAACCGGCGCCCTCGCTAACCATAGTGTAGGCCCTTCACTGACTCCCTCGTCCGCCCCATAGCTGGCCCTTCATACAAGCCCTCGTCCGTCGCAACAGATCCGCCTTACCGAAAGCACTGTACACCGCGCCCGCCGAAGCCTTCATCCACTGCACCAGACCCACTCCACGGATGCCATATTCAACTCCACCGACCCTGCTTTACTGACACCGCAGCCTCATCAGGTTATTTCGATTTGTACTCCTTCGGTTTTTCTCTTCTTTATCATGCAACTGTTCACTTACCACATATGAGCTTTCTTGTATGTCGACAGGCACCGCAACCGAAGCACCGGAGCCGCTTCAACGACGGCGATAGCCGGCCCAAACTCAACCGCAACATGAGCACCATCGACGATCCTTAGCTATCAAGTATGACAACGATACCCATACGCCACCGTATCAGGTACTATTATCCAACGGTGGCGCCTATGTTCACTTTCTTAGCATAAGCACCGCACCTTTGAATTTCTTCAGGGCATCATTCAATTTTTCATGAGACGCGTTATTCTGCTTGCACCTGTAGGGCCATACTTCTGGCAGTGAACATGTTACATGTGCTAAATTACATACCAGTGCACATATAGTTAATATGCTTTAGTTTTGTCCTAAGTATTACTGTACTTCCTAGATATCACTGCCTACTATTTTACTTCTTGCATGCTATATTTATGATAATGGTGTTGTTCTGATGCCACCTATGTTGGTTCCATCAGACTGCTTCATGTTCTCTATGCTTAATTACACATCAGCAAACTAGCATGTGGTTCCGCTATTTTGTTCTTTTACCCTACATTTTCTGATGCTAGCTATTACATCACTGCTCCGAGCCTCTGTTCATTACTTTTTTGTGTGTTCTTGATCTTCCCAAGTTGCATGACTAATTTGATGCTTCTATTAATTATGGAGCTGCCAACCCCATCAAGCAAAATATTTGTTCTTTTGGGGCTGGCACCTCGAACAAGCATAAAAATAGAGGGAAGCAGATATATTGTCGTGTATGCACACACCCTTCTTTCATTAGTTTAGATGAACCATTGATGATCAATTCGACCAGTGCATGCGATTAAAATTAATTTTACCTAAATAGAGGGTGCAGAATAAACTACAACAACTAGATTTGCAACCACGGGATGCTGACGATATCTTCAAAGAACATTGCAACAGCAGTGAGGCTTCACAGCAACATATGGTAAGCCAGTGTGTTTTAGTACATGTGAAATGTAATGCGTGTGGGCTGCTTTCTTGGCTTGTGCCCTCAACCTGTAATCCTACAGAATTACAAATAGTTCAGTTGTCTGCTTTGCTGTATTGCTTGATTCGAATGCTTGTTTGTTACTTGTTAGCTATACCTG
Source organism: Triticum urartu (assembly GCF_003073215.2). Lineage (NCBI taxonomy): Eukaryota > Viridiplantae > Streptophyta > Magnoliopsida > Poales > Poaceae > Triticum > Triticum urartu. Next base: position 19,502 of record NW_024112735.1, on the reverse strand, counting down.
AGTTGGCCAATATGTCAGCAGTGCCTGTTGTACTATCATAAAGAAATGCATGCCTAGTTCATTTGAGTCCTTAACTTTTCCTCTGAACTTCATCACAAGACTATTCTTCGTAGTTTATATGAGGCCACACTTGTTAAGTGCTTTCTCAGATTATTTCAACTGCTTAGATGCCTTGGACTTAAATATAGCGGTGGTACACTCCCTTTCAACTAGGGATGTCAACTGGGTCCCGTTTAATCCCGATTAAAGTCCACTAGTGGTATGATAGTTCAAAAGAGTTTTTGTTTTTTGAGGAAAATGAACTAGGGAGCTAGCAAAAACTAACTAGATGGGACTGGCGGATGTCGTTTATTTGCCACTTACATCCCTAGTTTCATCTTACCATTTTAATTTCTTTTCGGCTGATGCTGCTTCGAACCATTTAAATATAGCTTGCCATGCTCGGCAATAATTCGTATGTCGTTTACCATGTAAGCTTACTGCTGGATCATGCGATAACTATCTCTTACTTATGTCCAGCGGAAACCTTTCAGGATGCCGTTCACACTAGGACACAATGTACAACCCCAGAATCTATTTGTGGAAGCAGTGCGCCATCCATGTTACCAGATGGTAGTAGTTCAGAGGCAACACCGCCGGAGAGCAGTCGAGCACAGATATTATAGTTCTTGAGGCTCTACTAGAGGCAAAAGAGATGGTGTGGCTGCCATGAATGAGGTAATCTTGATCTTGAGGCTGAAATTATGCAATTAGCTGCACACATTATGCAAGCAACCCAAGAATTGGAGGAAGTAAGAATGTTGCATTTGAAGACGGAGGAGGTCCTGCTTTTCTGCTATCTGAAGCCCAGGGTAATCCCAGTTCTTCTTTAGATAGCGTTGAAATTGTCATTAGATTATTGTACTTGCATGTTGTGTCATGTCTCTGAATGGATTATGTTGTAAGACCCCCTATGTTGTCCATGTGTTGTAATGATCCGAATTTTTTAGGCGAGGTAATCCTCAATACTTGTATGATTGACATAAGGTGAACAGTTTTTTCGTGTGAGCATATTGTATTGGATGAAATAACTGTTTGACTCAAAGTGTATCCAACCTACTGAATTCGAAGATCACGACATTTCTAAATCATAATCATATATAAAGGTGGAATAAATCTTTGTTGTGGTTTTGAAGAAATAAATAACAAAACATAGAATTATCTGTGGATATTCGTAATCGAATACAAATTGGATTTGAATTTAGTTGCCAGGGCCCAGGGCAAACGTGAATGCTAATTCTCCCAAGTTTTGAACGAAGCTAAACACCCACTATCATTTGTGGGCTGCCGAAGCAAGTGTTTGCGAGATGGAAATTACTGTCTACCCCTGACACTTGACATCCTTATCGACGGATTTACACTGCTGAATAGGGGTAGACTAGTAACTTCAATCAGACGTGACACGACGGCCTCTGAGCCCATTCAGACACGGTGGGCGCCAAATGGGCGGCAAAACACATTTGATTCAAGCTCGTCCGAAAGACATGTGTCTCTCCTCCATTTCCCCATTCATACACGGTGGGCGGCAAAACAAACTCTCCTCGTCCGAAATCGATGTAGGCAATATTTTAAATAGGGGCAGATGTGTAACTTCCCTCAGACGTGACACAACCGCCCTACCTGTCAGCCCCGTTCATACACCGTGGGCGCCAACCGTGGGCGGCAAAAACACCCTCTCCTCGCCCGAAATTACCGGCAAATATTTGGGAGATGCGAGATTACCGTCCTATCCCCAACCGACGTGATGTCCGAAATTTTAAACGGGGGATAAGTTCATAACTTTCCCACATTTCAGACAAGCGCGTCCCAAAGTTTGAGATCCCCCCTCCCCCTCCATTTCCCCATTCATACACTTCGGCGCCACAACAACCTCCCCACTGCGGCCTGCCTCCTCCATCCCACCCCATCCTCCACCTTGCCGGAAGCCGCTACCCCTACCCCGTCGTCCACTGCAAGAGATGGACGTCTCTCATCCACGCCTGGACCAGGATCCTTTCATCGCGTCCTCTCGCTTCATCGGCGCCGTCGTCCACCTTGCCGTTGCCGCTCCTACGACCGCCTCGTCCACGCAACAGGATATATCCCCGACCCGGCCGTCTGCCATCTAAAGTCTTCTTCCCCGCCGCCGACAGCCATCGCACCCGCAGCACCCTCAACGTATCAGCAGGGCCTACACGGCGTCGCAAGAGAGGTGGTACTCTTCCATATGTGCTTAAGTTATTGATCTCACCCGGAAAATAGATCGTAAATTGTTTACTGTACTTTTCTTGTCCGTACCAAATCGTAGTGGCTAGTTGAAAGCAAACATTGGTTGCGAAGTAGCTTTGTCCGGTTTGCACCTTCAGATCCGCCATGGCACGGTCACTATACTCGTAAAGCTTATGGTTCCCCCTTTATATTCACTACCATCATCGTAGGTGCTCGTGTCGTGCTAGCACTGCTCCTCAAGACCTCAACCCATCAAGCGAAACAACATGCCACTCATAATTCCAAAGCTTAGGTGTTGAAATACGAATCTGATATGATGCTCATATTACTAAAAGAGAACGTTTAATTGGTCACCTAATGTTCCTATATTCGTTTGAAAAGCATGTGCGCCCCACTGGTCCAGCTAGTTCCACTTTCCTGATTTTACTCTTGATGCTTAGGGTTTTCCCCTTTTATCTACTCTACTATGATCTAGGTGCTTTCTGTCATACTAGCATTACTCCACCCTTCAAGCTAAACAACACAACACTCAAAATTCCAAAGCTTAGTTGTTCAAATATGATTGTGATATGATACTGATATTAGTATAGACACATTTAATTGGTTAGCTAAAGGTCCCACTTGAGTTTCCAAATGCATGTCGCGACATATAGAGAGACAGCAGAATTGCATTTCTTTGTCACTTGTTGATGTACTTTCTTGTCCATACCAAATCTTAGTTGTTATTTCAAAGCAAACATCGGTTGCTAACTACCCTTTGCGTGGTTTGGAGCTTCAGATCTGCCATCCCACTGCCACGGTCAACACTATACTCATCATGCTTACGGTTTCCCCATTTTATGATGACCACGATCAGCCTACGTGGTTCGTGTCGTAATAGCACTGCTACCTCTTGAGCATGCGTTGGTTTTCCCTTGAAGAGGAAAGGGTGATGCAGCAAAGTAGCGTAAGTATTTCCCTCAGTTTTTGAGAACCAAGGTATCAATCCTAGTAGGAGATAACACGCAAGTCACCTAGTACCTGCACAAACAATCAAGAACCTCGCAACCAACGCGATAAAGGGGTTGTCAATCCCTTCACGGTCACTTGCGAAAGTGAGATCTGATAAAGATAGTAAGATAAATATTTTTGGTATTTTTGTTGTATAGATTGGAAAGTAAAGATTGCAAAATAGTAAACGAGATGCGATAATAAAAAGAGATGCAATATAATAAGAAAGAGACCCGGGGGCCATAGGTTTCACTAGTGGCTTCTCTCATGATAGCAGTATTACGGTGGGTGAACAAATTACTGCCGAGCAATTGATAGAAGAGCGCATAGTTATGAGAATATCTAGGCAATGATTATGAAATAGGCATCACGTCTGTTAAGTAGACCGAAACGATTCTGCATCTACTACTATTACTCCACACATCGACCGCTATCCAGCATGCATCTAGAGTATTAAGTTCATAAGAACAGAGTAATGCTTTAGGCAAGATGACATGATGTAGAGGGATAAACTCAAGCAATATGATATAAACCCCATCTTTTTATCCTCGATGGCAACAATACAATACATGCCTTGCTGCCCCTACTGTCACTGGGAAAGGACACCGCAAGATTGAACCCAAAGCTAAGCACTTCTCCCATTGCAAGAAAGATCAATCTAGTAGGCCAAACTAAACCGATAATTCGAAGAGACTTGCAAAGATATCAAATCATGCATATAAGAATTCAGAGAAGAACCAAATATTATTCATAGATAAACTTGATCATAAATCCACAATTCATCAGGATCTCGGCAAACACACCGCAAAAAGTATTACATCGAATAGATCTCCAAGAACATCGAGGAGAACTTTGTATTGAGAACCAAAGAGAGAGAAGAAGCCATCTAGCTAATAACTATGGACCCGAAGGTCTGTGGTAAACTACTCACACATGCATTACGAAGACTGTGGTGTTGATGTAGAAGCCCTCCATGATCGAATCCCCCTCCGGCAGATCGCCGAAAAAGGCCCCAGATGATCTCACGGGTACATAAAGGTTGCGGCGGTGGAAAAGTGGTTTCGTGGTCCCCTGATGTTTTTAGGGTATAAGAGTATATATAGGCGAAAGAAGTATGCGTCGGTGGAGCTCCATGGGGCCCACGAGGGTGGGGGGCGCGCCTACCCCCCTGGGCGCGCCCTCCTATCTCGTGGAAGCCTCGCGGAGTTGCAGACTTTCACTCCAAGTCCCCTGGTTTGCGTTTGTTCCAAGAAAGACCTCGCGAAAGTTTTGTTCCGTTTGGATTCCGTTTGATATTCCTTTTCTACGAAACACTGAAATAGGTAAAAAAAACAGAAACTGGCACTGGGCCTCTGGTTAATAGGTTAGTCCCAAAAATAATATAAAAGAGCATATTGAAGCCCATTAAACATCCAAAACAGATAATATAATAGCATGGAACAATCAAAATTTATAGATACGTTGGAGACGTATCAAGCACTACTCCACCCATCGAGCTAAACAAGCTTAGTTGTACAAATTCAAATCTGATATTATGCTGATATTAGTAAAACTAAGAGATGTTTAATTGGTCAACTAAATGTTGCTACTTTAGTTTCGAAATGCATGCGAGCCACATATGGAGAGACCGGAAGGAATAGTATTTCTCTATGCGCTCTGGTTCATCATGGGTGGGCAACCGACATTGTATAGAAAGACTTGTAATATCTTCAATCTGCTTGCTCTTATGCTCTTCTTTAAGATGATCCTCTTCTCTTCTTTAATAAGTATGTTCCTTGTTGGGAAGAGTAGCAGAGACATTTGCGGTCGACTGGTCAGGTCGAGTTGTTCTCCCTTAGTATATTTTGAATCTGTCAGGTCAGGTCGACTTGTTCTTCTTTACTATATGTTGAAGCTGTCATCTGCGAAGTATCATCACTTCTGGAGCTCTCATATTTTGAGTAGTAGGCCACATTATATTAATGCACACACCAAGTTATAGCATGCATGGCATCTCTCAGAAGAATTGCAGAGATAGCACAAAGGGGTTTACAGGGAGGCAGTATTGGATTAGAATCACTTCTGTATTACAAAGATAATCTCACTTGTTTTTATGTCTTCATGCATGTCAGGTATTGAACATTATCAAAAATGAATATGAGAATGGGCGCATGAGAGGAATGTTGCGGAACAATCCACTGGCTAATAAACTTGGCATGGTGGAGGATGTCCTATCTTATTCACCCATCAAGGTGCTTGCTCTAACTTGGCAAGGTTGTATTGGTCGCACATATTTTGCATCTGACCTCTTGCATTACTTCTACTTTGTTACACCATCTGCTTAGTTTAAGCATCATATATGAGTATATGCCATACCTATCCATTTTCTGTACCTATTCCATGTGTCGTCATACTATGTTTTTCCACTCAAATGTTGTTCTTTCATAATAGATGTCCAAAAGGAAGAGGGTGAGTGCAGATCCTCAAGGAGTACAAACTAGGTATTTGGAAAAGGTAGTGATACCTGTTAAATCAGATAGATCAGTAGCCACAGAAAACACAGGCCCAACTGTACCACACTTTACCCCTACTCCACTGGCCAAACCCCTATTAGAACTACTGAAAGGATCAAGATGGACCTAGAGGGGGTGAATAGGTACGATTACAAATTTTAATTATACTTAGCAATTTTAGGCAATAATGCGGAATATGAAGGTGATCCTAACAATTGCAAGTGTAGTACTAAGTGCTAAGCAAGTAACAAAAGTATGTAAGTAAGAAAGGGCAATATGATATAAGTAAGTACTAAGATACAAGTAACCACAAGTAGAGAGTTAGGGTTAGGAATAACCGCAACTCCGGGAGACGAGGATGTATGGTGATGTTCACTTCCTTGGAGGGAAGCTACATCACCATTAGAGAGGTAGATGTTACCACGAAGGCACACCAACGCCACGAAGGCTCACCCTATTCTCCCTTTGAGACAACACCACGAATGCATTTCTCAACCACTAGTGGTAGACTTTGGGGTGGTCTCCAAACCCTCACAAACTTTTCCGGGTGTAATCACAAAGGTCGATTCCTCTCTGGAAGACTCCTACCGCCTAGGAGTGTCCAACCTCCAAGAGTAACAAGAACGATGGGGAAAAGCTCAAGACTGCTCAAATCACGAATTCTTTGGTGCAAAGAAGGAGAAGGAGTGGATCTATCACTTGGATCGGACAAAACTTCTCCTCAAATGCTCTCAAATCCTGGGGATCTAAGATTTGGCGTGGAGGAGTGAGAGAGAGTGAAATGTGTTCTAGGGTTTGGTTCAAAAGTGAGTGGTCCCCATCCCGTGTGGGGGGGAGGGCTATATATAGTGTGAGCACAAATATGGCCTGTTGTAAGTGTAAAGTGAATGAGCGGCCGAATATCCGGGCAAGGGGCCGGACATCCGGCCTGGCAATGCCACGAGAAATAGAAACAGACCAGCAAAAGAAAAAACAGAAGGGGCCGGACATCGGGGGGCCAAGCCCGGACATCCGGCAATATCAAGGAGAGCCCGGATATCCGCAGATGCCGGACATCCGGCGCGATCACTTAGAAGGTACAGAAACCTCAGCAGTACACTGGGTAGTAAGAGGCCAGACATCCGAGATGGGGCCCGGACATCCGGCGAATCAGGAAGGCCCGGACATCTGGGGTATAACCCGGACATCCGGCATGCAGCAACAGCACAAAAGTGCCTCTCCGGATGGCTAGCCTAGATATCCGGCAGGTAGGCCAGATATCCGGCGTGCATGAGGCCCGGACATCCGGCCTTGAAAGCCCGGACATCCGGCAGCCAAGAGCAGAAAACAAGAACGTTTATCATGTGCATGGTATGCAAGGAGGTTTGTGACAAGAGCAAGCTTTAATAACCTATCGATCCCTCTGTAGTGCGGATCCTATACTCAAGAAAACATAATGAAATCGATTTTATGCTTCATCCTTGAGTAAAATCAACTTTGTAATGCTCTTGCTCCACACACTTCGATGAACTGGGGACTAACGCCTGAAACTTTACTTGACAATCATGGTTAGGTCCCCTACATGGTATATGTCATCACATCAAAAATGATGTAAGGGCAATGATTGCTCTTTCAATCCCCTTTTTGTTTGTTGATGACAACATACATGTAGTATCATAGATGCGATAAATAATCTTAGCAATGACAATCATGAGAGCAAAAGTACAAAAAGTATATGTTTCTATTTGCTTTTAGCTCCCCCTCAATTGTGTGCATGGGATGAATATGTTAAGATGTACAAAATATCTTCGTATGGTAGCACACGTACCTCAAAGGTTATAAATGTAAGAGACATGCACATATGACCAACATCTCCATAGCCACAAGATAAGATCATAGTCTCACACGAATAAGTACAATAGATAGCAACATAACAAGTAGTAGTTAGCACAACTAGACAACATAACATAGCATGACCTAAGATACCACTTCCCCCCTTTGACAGCAACAAAAGTAAAAGGGGTGAAGAACTAACGGACTCTATCACTCCTGGCGGATGTCATCATCATTCATCAAAGAACTCGGGGTACTCGTCATGAGATGGAAATCCGAAAGTGGACGAGGACGGAGCCACGGGAAGAGGATCATCATTGCTCGGGACTCCCATGGTCAACGGAGGCGCTGCTTTGAGCTGATCTTGGAGATTATGAGGCGCTTTCTGAACATGATTCTGTGCTGACAGTTGAAAGTGATCTGCCTTCATAATAGCAGACTGAGCCTTGCCGAATAAAGGGGCAAGACATCCCTGAGGAGCGACCGAGGAAGAAGGCACGAAGGAAGCAGCGGGCCTAGACCCCACCAGTAGGCTTCCTAGGTAGACGGGAGACAGCAGCCGGTACAGTAGCAGCCAACACCGCATGTGAGGCGGGCGGCGTCCAATGGAATGCCCCAACGTGTTCACAACCTCAAACAGAGCTAGTTGTGATCAATGATGGCCTGAATGAAATGGAGCATATGGGGAACTGACGCATCTGAATGAAGCTGGCGAGACGAATCTCATGCCAATATAGTGGTGGGTGTCAAGAGGCTCAGTAGATGGCATCATGCAATACGAACCATCAGATCAATGCAGTAGTTGTTGAGCTCTTTGACCGATCTCCCTTCTTAGGATAGAGGTGTGAAGCACACACTGATAGAGGATTCTGCTGACAGCTGAAAGTGATTGCCTTCATAATAGCAGACAAGCCTTGCCGAAGAAAGGGGCAAGACGTCCCCGAGGAGCAGACGAGGAAGAAGGCACGGAGAAAGCAGCGGGCCTAGACCCACCAGTAGGCTTCCAAGGTAAACGGGAGACAGCAACCGGTACAGTAGCAGCCACACGCATGTGAGTGGGCAGCATCCAAATGGAATGCCCAATGGTCTTCACAACCTCAAATGGAGTAGTATTCCTCTCCGAAAGACTCCTACCGCCTAGGAGTCTCCAACCTCCAAGAGTAACAAGAATGATGGGGAAAAGCTCAAGACTTGCTCAAAGCACGAATTCCTTTGGTGCAAAGAAGGAGAAGGAGTGGATCTATCACTTGATCGGACAACTTCTCTCAAATGCTCTCAAATCCCTTGGGGATCTAAGATTTGGTGTGGAGGAGTGAGAGAGAGCGAGAGAGAGAAATGTGTTCTAGGGTTTGTTCAAAGTGAATGATCAACCCATCCCGGGGGGGGAGGGCTATATATAGTGTGAGCAAAAATATGGCCGTTGTAGTGTAAGTGAATGAGCTGGGCGGACATCCGGGCAAGGGGCCGGACATCCGGCCTGGCAATGCACGAGAAATAGAAACATAATAGAACAGAAAACAGAGGGGCCTGACATCCGGGGGCCAAGCCCGGACATCCGACATATCAGGAGAGCCCGGATATCCGGCAGATGGCCGGACATCTGGCGCGATCACTTAGAAGGTTACAGAAACTCAGCAGTACATGGGTAGTGGAGGCCGGACATCTGGGATGGGGCCCAGACATCCGGCAAATCAGGAAGGCCCGGACATCCGGGGTATAACCCGGACATCCGGCGCGCAGCACAGCACAAAAGTGCTCTCAGATGGCTAGTCCCGGATATTCGGCAGGTAGGCCGGATATCGGGCGTGAGGCCCGGACATCCGGCTTGAAGCCCGGACATCCAGCAGCCAAGAGGCAGAAAACATAAGGTTTTATCATGTGCATGTATGGCAAGGAGGTTTGTGACAAGAGCAAGCTTTTAAATAACCCTATCGATCCCCTCTTAATAGTGCGGGATCCTATACTCAAGAAAACAAATATGAAATCATTTTTTATGCTTCATCCTTGAGTAAAATCACTTTGTATGCTCTTGATCCACACACTTCGATGAACCAGGGACTAACACCTGAAACTTACTTGACAACCATTGTTAGTCCCCTACATGTATATTGTCATCAACATCAAAACATGATGTAAGGGCATGATTGCTCTTTCAATCTCCCCCTTTTTGTTTGTTGATGACAACCATACATGTAGTATCATAGATGCAATAAATAATCTTAGCAATGACAATCATGAGAGCAAAAAGTACAAAATAAGTATATGTTTCTATTTGCTTTTAGCTCCCCCTCAATGTGTGCATGGGATGAATATGTTAAGATGTACAACATATCTTCGTATGGTAGCATACGTACCTCAAAAAGGTATAAATGTAAGAGACATGCACATATGAAACCAACATCTCATAGCCACAAGATAAGATCATAGTCTCACATGAATAAGTACCATAGATAGCAACATAACAAGTAGTAGTTAACACAACTAGACAACATAATATAGCATGACCTAAGATACCACTTCTCCCCCTTTGACAGCAACAAGTAAAAAGGGGTGAAGAACTAAACGGACTCTATCACTCCTGGCGGATGTCATCATCATCATCAAAGAACTCGGGGTACTCGTCACGAGATGGAAATCCGAAAGTGGACGAGAACGGAGCCGCGGGAAGAGGATCATCATCGCTCACAGGACTCCCACGGTCACGGAGGCGCTGCTTGAGCTGATTCTTGGAGATGATGAGGCGCTTCTGAACATCATGATTCTGCTGACAGCTGAAAGTGATTGCCTTCATAATAGCAGACTGAGCCTTGTCGAAGAAAGGGGCAAGACTTCCCCGAGGAGCAGACGAGGAAGAAGGCACGGAGGAAGCAGCGGGCCTAGACCCACCAGTAGGCTTCCTAGGTAAACGGGAGACACCAGCCGGTACAGTAGCAGCCACACGCATGTGAGCGATCAGCGTCCAAATGGAATGCCCAACAGTATTCACAAACTCAAACGGAGTAGTGTGATCAATGATGGCCTGAATGAATGGAGCATATGGGAACTGACACGTCTGAATGAAGCTGGCGACACGAATCTCATGCCAAATATAGTGAGCGGTGTCAAGAGGCTCAGTAGGTGCATCATGCATACAAACCATCAGATCAATACAGTAGTTGCGAGCTCTTGGCCGATCTCCCTTCTTAGGATAGAGGTTGCGAAGCACACACTGATAGAGGATGTGGTAAGGAGCACGAAAGATGGAGACCTCATTGAGTGGATATCCACGTTCCTCGTCAGTGAGCTGAGCGAGAGGCTTTATAAGAGGCAAGCAAGCATCAATCCCTTTGGGCTTATACTCTGGATCCATACTGTGAATGTGATGTCCAACTCAAGAGAGGCCCACAATCTGAACAAACCGATCATAAGTGATACTCAGTGTAGTGTCATCGGTTCTCCATGTGAGAGTGTTGTCCGGACCAAAGAAACAGGTGGCATAGAACTAAAGAATAGCAGCTTCATTCCAATCACATGTGAAGGTCATTGCAAGACCTAGAGTCATATCATCAATGATCTTGACCGGGTTGTTAGGGAACATGTCAGGATGTTCACGCGGGAATTTGAGATCCAAGAATTTGTGAGGAGCAAGTCCTCGCCCATGGACGAAACTGGAATAAAGATCATCATGCATACGAGTACGGAATCGAGGATCCTCGGCATCAGCCACCATCTCATATTGATTGACATCCCGACGGAACACAAGATATTGACCCGCCCCCACAGTTGTGAAGTCATGAGTGGGACGATCCCCACTGTCAGGAAGCTCCATGGAGATGCGACAACCATGAAAATGGGCATTGTAGAACCACATACTTGAGGCACCGGCACCCTCCTAGTACCAGGCTTGGACTGCCCAACGGAATGTCGTGGCGCAATGTCATCCTCTTCCTCCCCAACATAGTCCGCATCATCTGGATCCGAGGCCGACGGACTAGTGGATGGTGCCCGCTTCTTCTTCTTGGTGGTGGTCTTCTTCTTCTTAGGTCGAGCATGCTCATCGGAGTCGGTTTAGCCTTGCCGACGATCAACTGGAATGGATAATAGTAGGTCTCAATGAGAAGAAGACAACAAGTATGAACACGGATAAAATAATTTAAGCAATGGGATGAACATTTTTTATCATGACCATAGAACAAGTCCAGTGGTAGATCAAAAAATGCGACATGTCCATGAGTTAAATTGATTAGCCGAGTACATAGAAAGATTTGTAGGCTTAGGCAAGAGACACAAAAACACTAGAGAGATATAGACGCTAAGATATGCATGAGAGAATGAAACCCTAAGATTTTTTGGTCACCATAAGGGTAGAATGGAGGAGAGGTAGCATCCATACCCCGGGAAGAAGGCTCGGTCCGATTGGGACCGCAGTTCTTGGTCCGCGCCATGAGGAACTCCGACGGTCACTCCCACAATGCACGGGTCCCTCCCGAGGGATTCACACCACAACCCGAGAAATGAATTGGATAGAATCGTAGATCAGGAGGAGGAGAAGCCGTGAGCAGGAGATCAGAGCCGGAGGTCGGAGGAGAGGGCCGGGGCAGCACCGGAGCGATGGCCCGGCGGCGGCGGCTGTGAGGCGAGAGATGGATAGGAACGAAAGAAGTGAGGACGTGCCCCCAAATCCCACGCCCCTCCCCAGTTATATGTGGTTGCGGGCGACGGGCCGGACATCCGTGGCTAGGCCCGGATATCCGGCGAGCGGAAGTCAGAGAACAGAAGAAGCAGCGCCAATGGGCCGAACATCCGGGTATAACCCTGGATATCCGGCGTGAGGAAGTCAGGTATCATGGGTTCAGGGCCCGGATGTCCGACCACTGGAAGTGCTTGATGAATGTTTGAGCGGCAGAAGAATTTTCCCCAGGGCCCGGATGTCCGGCGGGGGAGCCGGATGTCCGGCCACTGGACAGAAGAGTAGGGCAGGGGAAGGATTTGAAAGGGGCCAACAAGTATGATTTGATATAGACTCCGCCAAGGAGTTTTTAGTGAATTATGGGGGAAAAGTAATCTAAGGCCATACTAAGATGTAATAACAACCCAATCAAAAATAAGCAATGAAAGGTCCACACAAGCAATGTACAAGCGGTGACCGAGGTCACCATGTTTGAGCATATGGAATATAGTACCGCAAAGATGTAGACTTTGGGCATATATTCTCGACTCCATCATGTTAAAGCACCATAGTTCGAGCCATGATAACTATGAGAGTGTTTGTTCTATTTATGCATTATGTAGGGTGAGAATACTCATGAATTGAACGTCTCCCCCTAAATATATGCCTACATCAAGACAAGACATTAAGTTCATGCATGAATGGGTACTATATTTCACATAATATTGTCAAGCTCCAAGAAACCAAGTTCGCGCCTAAGTTGACAAAACCTTGCCTCGTCCAATGGTTTGGTGAAAATATCTGCAAGTTGCATATCTGTGCCAACATGAGCAATGTCAATATCACCCTTTTCCACATGATCTCTCAAGAAGTGATACCTAATATCAATATGCTTGGTGCGGGTATGATCTTTGGGATTCTCGGCAATATTGATGGCACTTTCATTATCACATAGAAGAGGCACATGTCTATAGGTGATACTGTAATCCTTCAAAGTTTGCCTCATCCATAGTAATTGAGTGGCACAACCGGCGGTTGCAATGTATTCAGCTTCTGCGGTGGAGAGGGCAACACAATTTTGTTTCTTCGAGGACCAACTTACCAAGGAGCGTCAACTGACATGCGTCGGAGGTGGACTTATGATCCACTTTGTCGCGACCCCAATCCGCATCTGTGTACCCAATGAGATCAAACTTAGCATTCTTGGGGTACCATAGACCCAACTTTGGGGTGTGAACAAGGTATCTAAGAATGTGCTTAACCGCCTTATGATGACTTTCCCTAGTGGAAGCTTGAAATCTAGCATACATGCATACACTAAACATGATGTCTGGTCTAGATGCACAAAGATAAAGCAATGAACCAATCATAGAGCGGTATTTAGATGGGTCGAAAGGGATACCGTTTGTGTCTTCAGTGAGTACAATTTTGGTTGGCATGGGTGTCTTACATGGACTAGCATCAGACATGCCAAATTTCTCTAGGATATCCTTGAGGTATTTTTCTTGAGACAAGAAAATTCCTTCTTGAAATTATTGAATTTGAAATCCAAGGAAGAACTTCAAATCCGCATTGAGTGACATCTCAAAATTCTTGGTCATGGAAGCCGCAAACTTCTTGCACAAATGAATGTTAGGAGAACCAAAAATGATATCATCTACATAGATTCGACATAAGATCAAATCACCCTTGTCCCTCTTAGTAAAAAGAGTGGGATCGATCACCCCTCCCACAAAACCATCATCGAGTAAAAGCTTCTTAAGATGATCATACCAAGCACGAGGTGCTTGTTTGAGGCCATGCAAAGCCTTATGAAGTTTATACACATAGTCTTTGTGATCGGGGTCAACGAACCCAGGTGGTTGTGATACATATACTTCTTCTTGTAGAGGATCGTTAAGGAAAGCACTCTTCACATCCATTTGATGTAATGTAAAACCATAGAAAGCAGCATAAGCAAGTAAGATACGAATGGATTCAAGATGGGAAACGGGGGCAAAGGTCTCACCAAAGTCCAAACCTTCAACTTGTGAGTACCCTTGTGTTGGAAATATGCCCTAGAGGCAATAATAAAAGCATTATTATTATATTTCCTTGTTCATGATAATTGTCTTTATTCATGCTATAATTGTGTTATCCGGAAATCGTAATACATGTGTGAATAATAGACACCAACATGTCCCTAGTAAGCCTCTAGTTGACTAGCTCGTTGATCAACAGATAGTCATGGTTTCCTGACTATGGACATTGGATGTCATTGATAACGAGATCACATCATTAGGAGAATGATGTGATGGACAAGACCCAATCCTAAACATAGCACAAGATCGTATAGTTCGTTTGCTAGAGTTTTCCAATGTCAAGTATCCTTTCCTTAGACCATGAGATCGTGTAACTCCCGGATACCGTAGGAGTGCTTTGGGTGTACCAAACGTCACAACGTAACTGGGTGACTATAAAGGTATACTACGGGTATCTCCGAAAGTGTCTGTTGGGTTGACACGGATCAAGACTGGGATTTGTCACTCCGTATGACGGAGAGGTATCACTGGGCCCACTCGGTAATGCATCATCATAATGAGCTCAAAGTGACCAAGTGTCTGGTCACGGGATCATGCATTACGGTACGAGTAAAGTGACTTGCCGGTAACGAGATTGAACGAGGTATTGGGATACCGACGATCGAATCTCGGGCAAGTAACATACCGATTGACAAAGGGAATTGTATACGGGGTTGCTTGAATCCTCGACATCGTGGTTCATCCGATGAGATCATCGAGGAGCATGTGGGAGCCAACATGGGTATCCAGATCCCGCTGTTGGTTATTGACCGGAGAGCGATCTCGGTCATGTCTACATGTCTCCCGAACCCGTAGGGTCTACACACTTAAGGTTCGGTGACGCTAGGGTTGTAGGGATATGTATATGCAGTAACCCGAATGTTGTTCGGAGTCCCGGATGAGATCCCGGACGTCACGAGGAGTTCCGGAATGGTCCGGAGGTAAAGATTTATATATGGGAAGTCCTGTTTCGGCCATCGGGACAAGTTTCGGGGTCATCGGTATTGTACCGGGACCACCGGAAGGGTCCCGGGGGTCCACCGGGTGGGGCCACCTGTCTCGGGGGGCCACATGGGCTGTAGGGGGTGCGCCTTGGCCTACATGGGCCAAGGGCACCAGCCCCAAGAGGCCCATGCGCCTAGGGTTTCAAGGAGGGAAGAGTCCCAAAGGGGGAAGGCACCCCTAGGTGCCTTGGGGAGGAGGGATTCCTCCCCTTGGCCGCACCCCCTAGGAGATTAGATCTCCTAGGGCCGGCGCCCCCCCCTTGGCCCTCCTATATATAGTGGGGAGATGGAGGACTTCTTACCTTGATCTTTGGTGCCTCCTCTCCTTCCCGTGACACCTCTCCCTCTCCCTGAGCTTGGCGAAGCCCTGCCGAGATCACCGTTGCTTCCACCACCACGCCGTCGTGCTGCTGGATCTCCATCAACCTCTCCTTCCCCCTTGCTGGATCAAGTTGGAGGAGACGTCTTCCCAACCATACGTGTGTTGAACGCGGAGGTGCCGTCCGTTCGGCGCTAGGTCATCGGTGATTTGGATCACGACGAGTACGACTCCATCAACCCCGTTCACTTGAACGCTTCCGCTCGCGATCTACAAGGGTATGTAGATGCACTCCCCTCTCCTTCATTTCTAGATGACTCCATAGATTGATCTTGGTGATGCGTAGAAAATTTTAAAATTCTGCTACGTTCCCCAACAGTGGCATCATGAGCTAGGTCTATGCGTAGTTTCTATGCACGAGTAGAACACAAAGCAGTTGTGGGCGTCGATATTGTCAATTTACTTGCCGTTACTAGTTTTATCTTGATTCGGCGGCATCGTGGGATGAAGCGGCCCGGACCGACCTTACACGTACGCTTACGTGAGACTGGTTCCACCGACTGACATGCACTAGTTGCATAAGGTGGCTAGCGGGTGTCTGTCTCTCCCACTTTAATCGGATCGGATTCGATGAAAAGGGTCCTTATGAAGGGTAAATAGAAATTGGCATATCACGTTGTGGTTTTCGCGTAGGTAAGAAACGTTCTTGCTAGAAACCTATAGCAGCCACGTAAAAACTTGCAACAACAATTAGAGGATGTCTAACTTGTTTTTGCAGCATGTGCCGTGTGATGTGATATGGCCAAAAGGATGTGATGAATGATATATGTGATGTATGAGATTGATCATGTTCTTGTAATAGGAATCACGACTTGCATGTCGATGAGTATGACAACCGACAGGAGCCATAAGAGTTGTCTTAATTTATTTATGACCTGCGTGTCAACATAAACGTCATGTAATTACTTTACTTTATTGCTAAAGCGTTAGCCATAGTAGTAGAAGTAATAGATGACGAGACAACTTCAAGAAGACACGATGATGGAGATCATGGTGTCATGCCGGTGACAACGATGATCATGGAGCCCCGAAGATGGAGATCAAAAGGAGCAAATGATATTGGCCATATCATGTCACTGTTTGATTGCATGTGATGTTTATCATGTTTTACATCTTATTTTCTTAGAACGACGGTAGCTTAAATAAGATGATCCCTTGTAATAATTTCAAGAAAGTGTTCCCCCTAACTGTGCACCGTTGCAAAGGTTCGTTGTTTCGAAGCACCACGTGATGATCGGGTGTGATAGATTCTAACGTTCGAATACAACGGGTGTAAGCCAGATTTACACACGCAATACACTTAGGTTGACTTGACGATCCTAGCATGTACATACATGGCCTCAGAACACGGAAGACCGAAAGGTCGAGCATGAGTCGTATAGAAGATACGATCAACATGAAGATGTTCACCGATGTCGACTAGTCCGTCTCACGTGATGATCGGACACGGCCTAGTTGACTCGGATCATGTTTCACTTAGATGACTGGAGGGATGTCTATCTGAGTGGGAGTTCATTGAATAATTTGATTAGATGAACTTAATTATCATGAACTTAGTCTAAAATCTTTACAATATGTCTTGTAGATCAAATGGCCCACGTTGTCCTCAACTTCAATGCGTTCCTAGAGAAAATCAAGCTGAAAGATGATGGCAGCAACTATACGGACTGGGTCCGGAACCTGAGGATCATCCTCATAGCTGCCAAGAAAGATTATGTCCTAGAAGCACCGCTAGGTGACGCACCCATCCCAGAGAACCAAGACGCTATGAACGCTTGGCAGTCACGTGCTAATGATTACTCCCTCGTTCAGTGCGGCATGCTTTACAGCTTAGAACCGGGGCTCCAAAAGCGTTTTGAGCAACACGGAGCATATGAGATGTTCGAAGAGCTGAAAATGGTTTTCCAAGCTCATGCCCGGGTCGAGAGATATGAAGTCGCCGACAAGTTCTTCAGTTGTAAGATGGAGGAAAATAGTTCTGTCAGTGAGCACATACTCAAAATGTCTGGGTTGCATAACCGCTTGACTCAGCTGGGAGTTAATCTCCCGGATGACGCGGTCATTAACAGAATCCTTCAGTCGCTTCCATCGAGCTACAAGAGCTTTGTGATGAACTTCAATATGCAGGGGATGGAAAAGACCATTCCTGAGGTATATTCAATGCTGAAATCAGCGGAGGTGGAGATCAAAAAGGAACATCAAGTGTTGATGGTGAGTAAAACCACTAAGTTTAAGAAAGGCAAGGGTAAGAAGAACTTCAAGAAGGACGGCAAGGGGGTTGCCGCGCCCGGTAAGCAAGCTGCCGGGAAGAAGCCAAAGAATGGACCCAAGCCCGAGACTGAGTGTTTTTATTGCAAGGGAAGTGGTCACTGGAAGCGGAACTGCCCCAAATATTTAGCGGACAAGAAGGCCGACAACACTAAAGGTATATGTGATATACATGTAATTGATGTGTACCTTACCAGTACTCGTAGTAGCTCCTGGGTATTTGATACCGGCGCGGTTGCTCACATTTGTAACTCAAAGCAGGAGCTACGGAATAAGCGGAGACTGGCGAAGGACGAGGTGACGATGCGCGTCGGGAATGGTTCCAAGGTCGATGTGATCGCCGTCGGCACGCTACCTCTACATTTACCTACGGGATTAGTTTTAAACCACAATAATTGTTATTTAGTGCCAACTTTGAGCATGAACATTGTATCAGGATCTCGTTTAATTCGAGATGGCTACTCATTTAAATCCGAGAATAATGGTTGTTCTATTTATATGAGAGATATGTTTTATGGTCATGCCCCGCTGGTGAATGGTTTATTCTTAATGAATCTCGAGCGTAATGTTACACATATTCATAGTGTGAATACCAAAAGATGTAAGGTTGATAATGATAGTCCCAAATACTGTGGCACTGCCGCCTTGGTCACATAGGTGTCAAACGCATGAAGAAGCTCCATGCAGATGGACTTTTGGAGTCTCTTGATTACGAATCATTTGATACGTGCGAACCATGCCTCATGGGTAAAATGACCAAGACTCCGTTCTCAGGAACAATGGAGCGAGCAACCAACTTATTGGAAATCATACATACTGATGTGTGCGGTCCAATGAGTTTTGAGGCTCGCGGAGGTTATCGTTATGTTCTCATCCTCACTGATGACTTGAGTAGATATGGATATGTCTACTTAATGAAACACAAGTCTGAGACCTTTAAAAGTTCAAGGAATTTCAGAGTGAGGTTGAGAATCAACGTGACAGAAAAATCAAGTTCTTGCGATCAGATCGTGGGGGAGAATACTTGAGTCACGAATTTGGCACACACTTAAGGAAGTGTGGAATAGTTTCACAACTCACGCCGCCTGGAACACCTCGGCGTAATGGTGTGTCCGAACGTCGTAATCGCACTCTATTGGATATGGTGCGATCTATGATGTCTCTTACCGATCTACCGCTGCCATTTTGGGGCTATGCTTTAGAGATTGCCGCATTCACTTTAAATAGGGCTCCGTCGAAATCCATTGAGATGACACCGTATGAATTATGGTTTGGGAAGAAACCTAAGCTGTCGTTTCTAAAAGTTTGGGGATGCGATGCTTATGTCAAGAAACTTCAACCTGAAAAGCTCGAACCCAAATCGGAAAAATGCATCTGCATAGGATACCCTAAAGAAACTATTGGGTATAGCTTCTACCTCAGATCCGAAGGCAAGATCTTTGTTGCCAAGAATGGATCCTTTCTAGAGAAAGAGTTTCTCTCGAAAGAAGTAAGTGGGAGGAAACTAGAACTAGATGAAGTGTTGCCTCTTGAACCGGAGAGTGGCACAGCTCAAGAAAATGTTCGTGAGGTGCCTGCACCGACTAGAGAGGAAGTTAATGA
>NW_024112734.1:0-10149 GCF_003073215.2 Triticum urartu | reverse complement strand
GTTAGGCAAATCCATAAGTGGCTCTCATAATAGATTCATAAGTAATTTAATTTTATTTCTAGTAAAGTGTTCCATGCCTTTCCTTAGTGGAAATTGGAATCTAATATTTCCTTCCTTCATATCAATAATTGCACCAATCGTTCTAAGGAAGGTCTACCAAGAATAATAGGACATGAAGGATTGCAATCTATGTCCAGAACAATAAAATCTACGGGTACATAATTCCTATTTGCAACAATAAGAACATCATTAATTCTTCCCATAGTTTTCTTAATAGTGGAATCCGCAAGGTGCAAGTTTAGAGAGCAATCATCAAAATCACGGAAACCTAACAAATCACACAAAGTCTTTGGAATCGTGGAAACACTAGCACCCAAATCACATAAAGCATAGCATTCATGATATTTAATTTCAATTTTAATAGTTGGTTCTCACTCATCATAAAGTTTTCTATGGATAGAAACTTCCAATTCAAGTTTTTCTTCATAAGATTGCATCAAGGCATCAATGATATGTTTAGTAAATGCTTTATTTTGACTATAAGCATGAGGAGAATTTGGCACGGATTGCAAAAAGGAAATACAATCAATCAAAGAGCAATTCTCATTGTTAAATTCCTTGAAATCCATAATAGTGGTTTTAGCAACATCTAGGGTTTTAATTTCTTCAATCCCACTTTTATCAAATTTAGCATCAAGATCAAAAGATTCAGAATTCTTGGAATGCCTTCTAGGTATAGGTGGATCATATTAAGTCCCATAATTATCAATATTCATATTGCAAAACAAAGATTTAATAGGGGACACATCAATAACTTTTATATATTCATCATTATTTTCATAGGAACTAGAAGAAAATGCTTTTATAAAGGCATCTTTCTTAGCACGCATCCTAGCAGTTATTTCTTTGCACCCATCAATGGAAATTCTCATGGATTTGAGAGACTCATTGAAATCATTCTTAGGTGGAATAGATCTAAGTTTCAAAGAATCAACATCAAGAGAAATTCTATCAACGTTCCTAGCCAAATCATTAATCTTAAGCAATTTTTCTTCAATCATAGCATTAAAATTCTTTTGTGAAGTAATAAATTCTTTAATATTAGATTCAAAATTAGAGGGCATCTTATTATAATTTCTACAAGAATTGTTGTAGGAATTACCATAATTATTAGAGGGATTACTAGGATAAGGCCTAGGATTGAAATTTCCTCTATACGCATTATTACCAAAATTGTTTGTACCAACAAAATTCACATCCATAGATTCATTATTATTCTCAATGAAAGTAGACAAGGGCATGTCATTAGGATCAGAAAAACACTCTTATTAGTAAATAATTTCATAAGTTCATCCATCTTTCCACTCAAAACATTAATTTCTTCTATCGCATGCACCTTTTTATTAGTAGATCTTTCAATATGACATTGAGAATAATTAACCATAATATTATCTAGGAGTTTAGTAGATTCTCCTAAGGTGATTTCCATAAAAGTGCCTCCCGTGGCCGAATGCAAAAGATTTCTAGAAGCAAAATTCAATCCGGCATAATGTTTTTATAATCATCCACAAATTTAAACCATGAGTAGGGCAATTAGGTATCATTAATTTCATTCTCTCCCAAGCTTGTGCAATATGTTCATGATCAAGTTGCTTAAAGTTCATAATATCGTTTCTAAGAGATATGATTTTAGCGACAGGAAAATACTTAGAGATAAAAGCATCTTTGCACTTGTTCCATGAATCAATACTATTTTTAGGCAAAGACGAAAACCAAGCTTTAGCACGATCTCTAAGTGAAAAAGGAAACAGCTTCAATTTAACAATATCATTATCCACATCTTTCTTCTTTTGCATGTCACACAAATCAACGAAGCTATTTAGATGGGTAGCGGCATCTTCACTAGGAAGGCCGGAAAACGGATCTTTCATGACAAGATTCAGCAAAGCAGTATTAATTTCACAAGATTCAGCATCGGTAAGAGGAGCAATCGGAGTGCTAATAAAATCATTGTTGTTGGTATTGGTGAAGTCACACAATTTAGTATTATCTTGAGCCATCGCGACAAACAAGCAAACTAACACACAAGCAAACAAAAAGCAAGCGGACAAAAAGAGGCAAATAGAGAAAAGAGGGAGGATAGAGAGAGAGAGGGCGAATAAAACGGCAAGGGTGAATTGGGGGGAGAGGAAAACGAGAGGCAAATGGCAAATAATGTAATGCGGGAGATAAGGGTATGTGATGGGTACTTGGTATGTTGACTTTTGCGTAGACCTCCCCGGCAACGGCGCCAGAAATCCTTCTTGCTACCTCTTTTAGCACTGCGTTGGTTTTCCCCGAAGAGGAAGGGATGATGCAGCAAAGTAGCGTAAGTATTTCCCTCAGTTTTTGAGAACCAAGGTATCAATCCAGTAGGAGGCTACGCGCGAGTCCCTCGTACCTGCACAAAACAAATAAATCCTCGCAACCAACGCAAATAGGGGTTGTCAATCCCTATAGGGCCACTTACGAGAGTGAGATCTGATAGATATGATAAGATAATATTTTTGGTATTTTTATGATAAAGATGCAAAGTAAAATAAAAGCAAAGTAAATAGAAAAGTAAATAACTAAGTAGTAGGAGATTGATATGATAAAGATAGACCCGGGGGCCATAGGTTTCACTAGTGGCTTCTCTCGAGAGCATAAGTATTCTACGGTGGGTGAACAAATTACTGTTGAGCAATTGACAGAATTGAGCATAGTTATGAGAATATCTAGGTATGATCATGTATATAGGCATCACGTCCGAGACAAGTAGACCGACTCCTGCCTGCATCTACTACTATTACTCCACTCATCGACCGCAATCCAGCATGCATCTAGAGTATTAAGTTAAAACAGAGTAACGCCTTAAGCAAGATGACATTGATGTAGAGGGATAGACTCATGCAATATGAAGAAAACCCCTCTTGTTATCCTCCGATTGGCAACAATACAATACGTGCCTTGCTGCCCTTACTGTCACCGGGAAAGGACACCGCAAGATTGAACCCAAAGCTAAGCACTTCTCCCATTGCAAGAAAGACCAATCTAGTAGGCCAAACCAAACTGATAATTCAAAGAGACTTGCAAAGATAACCAATCATACATAAAAGAATTCAGAGAAGATTCAAATATTATTCATAGATAGACTTGATCATAAACCCACAATTCACCGGTCTCAATAAACACACCGCAAAAAGAAGATTACATCGAATAGATCTCCACAAGAGAGGGGGAGAACATTGTATTGAGATCCAAAAAGAGAGAAGAAGCCATCTAGCTACTAACTATGGACCCGAAGGTCTGAAGTAAACTACTCACACTTCATCGGAGAGGCTATGGTGTTGATGTAGAAGCCCTCCGTGATCGATGCCCCCTCCGGCGGAGCTCCGGAACAGGCCCCAAGATGGGATCTTCGTGGATACAGAAAGTTACGGCGGTGGAATTAGGGTTTTGGCTTCCTGTTCTGATCGTTTGGGGGTTACGTGGATTATATATAGGAGGAAGAAGTACGTCGATGGAGCAAACAGGGGGCCCACGAGGGTGGAGAGCGCGCCTGGGGGGCAGGCGCGCCCCCCGACCTCGTTTGCCTCCTGTTGATTGGCTTGACGTAGGGTCCAAGTTCTTCATTGAGTTGTATTCGGTGAGAAAATTCACGTTCCCGAAGGTTTCATATCCGTTTGGACTCCGTTTGATATTCCTTTTCTTCGAAACCCTAAAACAGGCAAAAAAACAAGCAATTCTGGGTTCGGCCTCCGG
Source organism: Triticum urartu (assembly GCF_003073215.2). Lineage (NCBI taxonomy): Eukaryota > Viridiplantae > Streptophyta > Magnoliopsida > Poales > Poaceae > Triticum > Triticum urartu. The sequence continues at coordinate 6,366 of NW_024112734.1, read as the reverse complement.
TTAATAGGTTAGTCCCAAAAATAATATAGAATTGGATAATAAAGCCCAATAATGTCCAAAACATTAGATAATATAGCATGGAGCAATCAAAAATTATAGATACGTTGGAGACGTATCAGCACACGGCACGGTGAATCGCGTCGCGGAACCGCACATCTTGGAGCGAGGACGTCGTCTTGACGCGGAGGAGGCGTAGGCGCTCCATGAGCCATGCGTCTCGGCACGAGGGCACCATCTTGTTGCGGAGGAGGCAGAGGCGCTCCGTGAGCCACATCACCCGCAGCCGAGGGCGGGCGAGGCAGTGAGAGGGATGGTGCAGGAGAGCCCCCGCGGCGCTGACGAGCTCGGCGATGCGGTCCAACCAGTCCTCGTAGAGGTCATTGACTGGGAGGTAGCGCAGGAGCTCGCGTGCCATGAGCAGCGCGGCCTGCGCGTCTGTGGGGGCTCGGCGAGCGTGAGACGATGTAACACCCATGATGCGGCTATATCTCCCACGTGTTGAGGCGTGACTTAGAGGCATAACCACATGGTGGTTTTGTCGCAAGTGGGGTAATCTTCACACAATCCCATGTACTGAATAAGAAAGGGATAAAGAGTTGGCTTACAATCGCCACTTCACACAAATAACAAGTTCAACATACATCATCCAGAGTACAATCAAAGGTCCGGCTATGGAACCAAAATAAAGGAAGACAACTGTAACACCCTCGATGCGACTAATAGCTCCCACGTGTTCGAGGCACGACTTAGAGGACATAATCGCATTGAAGGATATTGTCGCAAGTTAGGCAATCTCACAACATCCCATGTAATATGAATAATAAAGGGGAGGATAACATAGTTGGCTTACACTCGCCACGTCAATCAAGTACATAAATAACATTACATCATCCAAACACTCAAGGCCCGACTACGGCGCCAAAATAAAAGAGAACCCAACATGCGACACGGTCCCAATCACCCCCAACTGGGCACCACTACTGATCGTCGGGAAAGGAAACGTAGTATCGTTGAGAGTCTTCGTCGAACTCCCACTTGAGCTCATACACGTCTCCTGGAGCGGAATCATCAGGCCCTGCATCTGGTGTAATAGTAATCTGTGAGCCACAGGGACTCAGCAATCTCGCACCCTCGCGATCAAGACTATTCCAGCTTATAGGTATGGCAAGGTAAAATATGAGTGGAGCTGCAGCAAGCGACTAGCAAGTATGGTGGCTAACTTATTCGCAAAAGAGCGAGAAGAGGAGGCAAAGCACGAGCCAGAAGCTAGAGAACAACCTACACAAACATTACTCCAACACCGTGTCCACTTCCCGGACTCCGCCGAGAAGAGGCCATCACGTGTAACACACTCAGTTGATTCATTTTAATTTAATTAAGGTTCAAGTTATCTACAACCAGACATTAACAAATTCCCATCTGCCCATAACCGCGGGCACGGCTTTCGAAAGTTCAATCCCTGCAGGGGAGTCCCAACTTAGCCCATGACAAGCTCTCATGGTCAACGAAGGAATAGACCTCCTCCCAAGACATTCCGATCAGACTCGGTATCTCCGGTAATATCAAGACAACTCCGACAATGGTAAAACAAGTCCAGCAACACCGCCCGCTGTGCCGACAAATCCTGATAGGAGCTGCACCATATCTTGTTTTCTCAGGGCACACCAGATAAGCTAAGCGTATGGGAGCCAACATAACCCAAGTTACCAAGGGACGGCCCCGCACGGTGCTCTAGGTTGGACCAACACTCAGAGGAGCACTGGCCCGGGAGGGGTTAAAATAAGATGACCCTTGAGTCCGCGAAACCCAAGGGAAAAGGCTAGGTGGCAAATGGTAAAACCAAGGTTGGGCATTGCTGGATAAGTTTTATTCAAGGCGGACTGTCAAGGGGTTCCCATTATAACCCAACCGCGTAAGGAACGCAAAATCCGGGAACATAACACCGATATGACGGAAACTAGGGCGGCAAGAGTGGAACAAAACACTAGGCGAGAGGCCGAGCCTTCCACCCTTCACCAAGTATATAGATGCATTAAGATAACTTAGCAATATAATGATATCCCAACAAGTAAATAAATGTTCCAACAAGGAACGGCCTCCAATCTTCACCTGCAACTAGCAACGCTATAAGAGGGGCTGAGCAAAGCGGTAACATAGCCAATCAACGGTTTGCTAGGACAATGGTGGGTTAGAGGTTTGACATGGCAATTTGGGAGGCTTGCAAGCAAGTGGTAGGCATCGTAGCAATGGCATAGCAAAAGAGCAAGCAAACTAGCATAGCAAAGATAGTAGTGATTTTGAGGGTATGATCATCTTGCCTGCACAGTTGTCAGAGTTGACTGGATCCTCGAAAGCAAAACTCAACGGGCTCCTCGTTAGCAAACTCGTCTCCCGGCTCTACCCAAACAAGACAAACAAGCAACAAGGACACAATCAACCACGTGCAAACTCAAACAACACGATGCAAAGATGATATGCTATGGGGATGCGATGCGGGATGCAAAATGCAAGATATGACAGGAAATGCATGAACCTGGCCTCAACTTGGAATTCCAAGTGTGCCACTGGAAAGATGAGATGAAATCGCTTGAAAACGATATAAAGAACGCCGGAATCGGAGTTACGGTTTGGAAATGGCAAGCGATTCAAAATGACACCGGTCTGCGATTTACAGCAAGTAGTCATCTAAATGCAATGAGATGAACATGCTGCAGCACCCAAACATGACAACAGAAATACCATCGTTTCGGGTTCGATGAGAAGTGTGGTTTATTAGCACACAAGAAGTGATCGCTGTTTAGTATGCTTGTTTTCTCGCCCTAACAGAGAATGGAATTACTTAGTCACGCCATTGCAAAGCGTATATAACATAAAAATGTGGCTGTAATGTGACTTCAATCCCAATCGCTAATTAACAGCGTTCAAACGAAGCATGGCAATAAAACGCAACATTGAGTTGGACCATCAACAATGATTTGTATTAGTAGAGCACGACACTCTGAATTGCTCCTCTCCTTTCTAACTTAGTGATGCTGAATGAACTGTGGTGAATTAATACTACTTATTGCCTGAATCATTGGTCATGAAAGATCCGTTTCTTCTGGCATCGCAACACTTGTCTCTTCGACTAAATTTCGTTGAAAGATCAAGAGAATTTCGCCATGAAGCCCTCTTTCGGAGCAAAACAACAGTGCTACTAACCATTTTACAAATAGGGCACTCGTTGACTTTGTATTACTTATACACTGGGCAACCACGTAAAGACAATGGAATACATCGTGGACAAAGGAGGAGAATAGCTATGACATAATTTGGTTAAATTAAAGTCGGTCATTTCCTTTTATCGTCGCGTATGAGACTAGATTCTGTCAAGCTAAGGTTTGGGTTTTTTCGTATAACTTTGACCTTCACAAAGAAATAAGTATTGATTCATAGGTCCAATACAGTGTGCAAAGATGCAGTTGATACTCTCTATTCTGTGAAGTAATTTTTGCCCACTCCAACGCATAAGCATCATCTCTCGTGTGGAAAACTACTAGTGTATCACATAAACTTTAATCAACTTGATTTATGATACCTCAAGTTGGCACAACAGCTTGGCGAGAGAATGAAATAATGATACGTAATTTACCTTACTCATGCGTTTTTGAAATTTATGGCACGAAAGATAATCTCTTATAACAATCAATCGAGTTATTTCATGACTTATGTGAGAAAAATCGCGCGGGATTGAATTTTGCTGGTCATACGGTATAGTGCGCGCCTTTTATATTCGGACCGCGGAGGCTCTTAATTCATGGAAATTACACACATCTCTCGATGAAGCTAACGCGGTAAAAACTCGCGTGCATGGTAATTATATACTCGGAGCTATCGATAGCTCTACTCCAATAGCGCACTCTGAAGAACGCAAGTTCATTGGCAAGACAATCATACATAACCAAATAGAGGCACAATAATTACAAGCTTGAATTGGGTCTTCACTAACTACAAATGTGCATGCGACTAGATAGAAGACAATTAGCTAGTCTGGTTGACTGCGAATACAATCTCGGTACATTGAACTTATAGCATCAGAGTGTACAAATATTGCATCAGCTAAAGCAGTAGTTCTTCTGATCCCTAATGATATGCCCTTGTTCTTGCACTCCTGTATAATTCTTGAATACTACATGGCACAATCTGATGGATGGTAGTAATTTTCTTTGTACACGATAGGGTGCAAAAGGAAAGACTTTTTTAGGTATAATGCGTAGTTAGAGGCGAAATTCGTTATCTATCTGACTCCATCAAGCAGTGCACCTGGGTTGATCCTTCTCATAAAGTATATATCCTTTGCTACATAAATGTAGAACAAGACACGATGGGTTGGATGATTCCTACAAAAAATTCGTTATTTGAAATTATTAGTATCAACATATCAAAGGATTAACTAAAATATCTCCGCCCATCTTCTGAATCTCTTGATAATTCACTCTCTCAATAGATATGACAAACGCGAATGTGTGTACGTACTTCATCAAAGAATTTTAATGCTATGATTTGAAGAAAATAACTTGACTTATGTGAAGGATAACACTTGAATGTGAAATATTGCGACTATGGAACGTATGATTAAGAATTTGCTATTGCATCCTTAGTGATAGTAGACTAAATTACTCCAGTATGGATAAAATGGAATAGAATCCTACAGAAGTTCCTCTTAGAAAGGAATCGAATGATACTCAATGAGTCTGTTTCTTCACACAGTCCGATGCAGGATGTTTCGCCTCACTTATTTGCACGAGCTGTCGACACAGAAAGTCACACCGCACATTACGCGTATGAGCATGTCACTAGAGCACAGATTTGCACCCTCTTTGAGTAAAAAATAAGCTGAACTAGATATCTGATCTGAGCTTTACCCTTGAAAACATATAATGTATGGAAGGACTCACATGGGAATATATAAAAGTTATTGAATGTCGATTCCCACTATTTACAAATGTCTATATGCATTTCAACAATCATTTGGCTTATGGAATATAGATAATGTGACTCGCAAGAGAAGTCCTTAACTTGACATATGGATCACTTAGCACGCATTTTACCTTGCAGGCATTCCAAGCAAATTCGTGAAGCATCATATGGTTAGAATAGTGGTGATCTTGACTCTATAACTCCTCTGCAATATTAACAAGTGGGATTGACGAGACAATCTAAGAAGACATGACACCTCATGCATGTGCAATATAAACCAAACAATAGATTATGGCATCAAAGTGCGATAATAACAATGGAAGAATTTGACATACTTTTATATTGATTGTATTTCCTTTTTGGGCGCAGAGGAGTCTCGCTTGGTTTTAACCAAAATTCTACATCAAATGCTTTTATAGCTGTCAAAATAACAGCGAGTTTGCTACAACAATCATTTCTGCGCCTTGATGCAATCTTATGCAAGAAAAAACTTTAGAATTTGAAGTTTCTTATTTACCCTATAGAATACGGTGCTCGTCAAAATTGCGGCTATAGGCTTACGAGAACAGAAACCAACTATTTAAAATTGAAATTTGAACATATTGCAATGAATTGTCTAAGATGCGTGTTTATGTGAAATAGTTATGCTAAATGTGGATTTCGGGTGCGTACGGTGTCTTCCACGATTCCAAAACTTTGTGTGATTTGTTAGGTTTCCGTGATTTTGATGATTGCTCTCTAAACTTGCACCTTGCGGATTCCACTATTAAGAAACCTATGGGAAGAATTAATGATGTTCTTATTGTTGCAAATAGGAATTATGTGCCCGTAGATTTTATTGTTCTTGACATAGATTGCAATCCTTCATGTCCTATTATTCTTGGTAGACCTTTCCTTAGAACGATTGGTGCAATTATTGATATGAAGGAAGGAAATATTAGATTCCAATTTCCGTTAAGGAAAGGCATGGAACACTTTCCTAGAAATAAAAATTAAATTACCTTATGAATCTATTATGAGAGCCACTTATGGATTGCCTACCAAAGATGGCAATACCTAGATCTATTCGTGCTTGTTATGCCTAGCTAGGGGCGTTAAACGATAGCGCTTGTTGGGAGGCAACCCAATTTTATTTTTATTCCTTGCTTTTTTTCCTCTTTAGTAATAAATAAATTATTTAGCCTCTGTTTTGGTTGTGTTTTTTGTGTTTAATTAGTGTTTGTGCCAAGTAGAACCGTTGGGAAGACTTGGGGAAAGTCTTGTTGAACTTGCTGTAAAAAACAGAAACTTTAGCGCTCACGAGAACTGCTGTCATTTTTATTTGGAAAGTGATATTTAGTTAATTATTTTTTGAAGATGATTAATAGATAAATTCCTCACGTCCAGAAATTTATTTTAGAATTTTTG
>NW_024112733.1:0-10480 GCF_003073215.2 Triticum urartu | reverse complement strand
TGGTCGAACTTCACAAGGCGGCCGAACAGGCCATGAGGGGCCTTAATCCGGATGTGGCCTGGCGAGCCCCTGTCCGGCAGCTACTTCGGTCTGGTGAGGCGGCTTGTGGAAGCCTGCCCACGGCTTGAAGTCATCAAGCGGTCCGTCTGCATCGAAGGTGCACGCAGGGCTTTTGCCCGGGCGAAAGGTGCACTGGGCGAAGCTGGACGCCGTGAAGCTGTGAAGGAGGGGCCGCCAGAGGGCAAGGAGCATCGCTGCCCCGAGAATTACTATGAGAGCGTCCTGAAGGGTTCCCGCTTAGTGGCAGATGAGTGTGCCAAGGATGTAATTTTTGAATGAACATGCCCATGTGATCCTGTAATATGAAACGAGTTCTTTGCGCCATGCGACGCTTTCTTAATTTAAAATATTACCTTCTGTGCGGCCGTTTATAAAATCTGAGAGTTGGCCAGTCGTCGGCTTCTACCCCCATGTAACTAGTACTGGGGTGTTCGGGGTAAATCTGAACACTCTTTACCCCAATTTTGGGTCCTTCAAGGGAGGTGTTCAGCGCAACGAACCAGGCAATCGACTATAATGCTTTATCACTCTCACTTAGCCATAGAAGTCTATGATTTTAAATTTTTGGCGAAGCCCCTGGTATTCGGAGGGCCGAATTTGGGGCGCTATACACGCCTAAGCCAGACAAGGCCGACTCCTCGCCCGAAGCGGAAAAAGTCTTTAAGGACTTGAGACCTCTCGAACAGCGACCAGTCTCTCGCCTTATCATGACAGTCAGTTTTTGGCTTTCTCTACTGAGGTGCTCGTCCGGAAGAACCGGGACACAATCGCAGTAGTTCTCCCACCGCTACCTTAGCCGATATAGCGGAACGTAAGGTACCAAAGCATGGGAGCCGGGCGACCCAACATTTGACCAAAGACATGATTCGGAGCTGATGCATATAATGCTATAAGTTCGGGGTGCCGCACTGTCGAAAGTGTTCGGACTTCCGCCGTATTGTGGGGTAAATGAGAGCCCCTGGCGTACTGACCGTACCCGAACGTGCGGGTGCGGATTGTCGTAAATGGACGTATAAGAGAAAAGAGAAAAACTTAAATAATGCAATGACAGATTAATGATATGCATTGTTATTTGAATAATACGTCGAAGCGTACTGGTACAAGTAGTGCAATAAGCATAAAGTAGGACAATTCGAAATGTCCTATCCCAGGGCAAGCTATGCATAAATAGTGAAAAACGGGTATATCAAGTATTACTAGAGACCACCTGGCGGTTCCCGTGTTCATCTTAGCTTCTTGCCGCCTTGGTTGTTGCTTCCGGAATGTGTCCGGCAATCGTACTGCCGGAAAGGGCTTCCAAAGAGTTAGGCCCTGAAAGAGAAAAGGAATGTCAAAGGTATACAGCCCCTAGTGTGGTTAAGCCACAATGCGGGGCGTTGTCCTGATTGTGCCCCCGCCTATGTCCATGGTATTTTCAATGCGTAGTTATGTACGTCGGGCGCGGATTTCATCGCTTCACTGGGACTGGGACGGGGGCCGGATTGCTAGGCGAGCTCTGATCGTGCCAGGCGATCCTGTTGCAGCTTGTTCCGGACTCGCTTGAAGGTGTCCGGGGGCTGTGACACTGAATGAGTGGTCTGCCTGAACAGGCTGCTTTGTGCCTCTGCTGCAAGGGCCGCAGTGTGCTCTTCCGTACGGAGCGAGCGTTCTGTGTTTCCATTTACTGTTATAACCCCGCGAGGTCCTGGCATCTTGAGCTTGAGGTATGCGTAATGCGGCACTGCATTGAATTTTGCAAATGTTGTCCGTCCGAGCAGTGCATGATAGCCACTGCGAAACGGGACGATGTCGAAGATTAACTCTTCGCTTCGGAAGTTATCCGGTGATCCGAAGACCACTTCCAGTGTGATTGAGCCTGTGCAATGGGCCTCTACACCTGGGATGACGCCTTTAAAGGTGGTTTTGCTGGGTTTGATTCTCGAGGGATCGATACCCATTTTTCGCACTGTATCCTGATAAAGCAGGTTCAGGCTGCTGCCGCCATCCATAAGGACTCGAGTGAGGTGAAATCCGTCAATGATGGGGTCTAGGACCAGTGCGGCGGATCCGCCATGACGGATGCTAGTGGGGTGGTCCCTGCGATCGAAGGTGATCGGACAGCAGACCATGGGTTGAACTTTGGGGCGACGGGCTCCATCGCATAGACGTCCCTTAGTGCACGCTTCCGCTCCCTCTTGGGAATGTGGGTTGCGTATATCATGTTCACCTCTTCACTTGTGGGGGAAACCCCTTCTGTCCTCCTGTGTTCGGCGGCCGGGGCTCCTCCTCGTCATCGCTATGTGCAGCCCCTTGTCCTTATTTTCGGCATTTAACTTGCCGGCCTGCTTGAACACCCAGCATTCTCTGTTGGTGTGATTGGCTGGCTTGTCGGGGGTGCCGTGGATTTGACACGAGCGATCCAGTATGCGATCCAGACTGGACGGAGCCGGAGTATTTCTTTTAAATGGCTTTTTCCGCTGACCGGATCTAGAGCCTCTGAATCCGGCATTAACTGCCGTATCTTCGGTGTTATCGCCGTTATTGCGGCGCTTTGGTCTATTACGACGCTGCCTACCGTTAGCATCTTTGGTATCCGAGGTATCCGGATTCCTCGATGTGTTGTTGCTGCGAGCCAGCCAGCTGTCCTCGCCCGCGCAAAAGCGGGTCATGAGTGTCTGAGGGCTGCCATAGATTTCGGCTTCTCCTGGCCGAGGTGGCGGGCGAGCCACTCGTCGCGGATGTTATGCTTGAATGCCGCTAGGGCCTCTGCATCCGGACAGTCTACAATTTGATTTTTCTTAGTCAGGAACCGTGTCCAGAATTGTCTGGCCGATTCCCCTGGCTGCTGGGTTATGTGCTCAAGTCATCAGCATCCGGTGGCCGCACATAAGTGCCCTGGAAGTTGTCAAGAAATGCGTCTTCCAGATCCTCCCAACTGCCGACGGAATCTGCTGGCAAGCTATTCAGCCAATGCCGAGCTGGTCCTTTGAGTTTTAGTGGGAGGTACTTGATGGCATGTAGATCATCACCGCGAGCCATGTGGATGTGAAGGAGGAAATCCTCAATCCATACAGCGGGATCTGTTGTGCCATCGTATGATTCGATATTTACGGGTTTGAAACCCTCCGGGAATTCATGATTCATAACTTCATCAGTGAAGCATAGGGGGTGTGCGGCACCTCTGTGCGGCTATATCCCGACGTAGTTCGTATGAGTCTTGTCTGCTGTATTCGGCCCGGCCGGATTTACTCTTGGTGTATCCGACGCGACGATCATCGTCCCGTGTGGGCGCACGTGCCCGTGTCCCGTATATTGACCTTGCGATTTTTGCCTTACTGTCCAAGATGTCTCGCAGGTCCTCTGTGTTGCCCCGGGCCTTAGTATTTTTGACTGAGTGGCGACGGGGTGCGGTCTGAACTTTAGGCTGAAACGCCTCCTGGCTCGGCCGCGTAGTGGCCGGTCAGCCGCATCGTACACTGGTGAATGAGGTTTCAATGCTTCCTCCTCGAGGTGAGGTAGCAACCTGCGTTTTGGGTAACTCTTGGACGGGCGCTCGAGTTCATGCTCCTTGGCCGCAAGGACTTCGGTCCACCTGTCTGCTAGCAAGTCTTGATCAGCTTGAAGCTTGTTGCTTTTTTTTTAGGCTATTTGCCGTGGCCATAAGCCGGCTTGAAGCGCTCTTGCTCGACGGGGTCCTCAGGCACGATAAACTCGTCGTCGCCGAGGCTCTGCCTCGTCTTCGGAGAGAGGCATGTAATTGTCCTCCTCGGGTTCTCCATCTGCTGCCTGCTTTGGAGGGCTAGCTTGTTCGTCCTCTAGCTTTGCACCGTGCTGGAGGGGATTGTTGTTGTCTTCGACGCTATCTGGAGTGTTATTATCTCCTGTGCCGGTATCACTGCTCTTGCTGTGGCGGGACTTAGAGCGGTGCCACTGACGTTGGCGCTTGGGTTGCTTCTTGGAGGGGTCATCCTCTGTTTCTTGTCGCCATTGGCTTCTTTGGGGGTGTCCACCATGTATATATCATATGATGAGGTGGCAGTCCAGTGCCCCGAGGGCGGTGGATCCTGTTCGTCTCCGGCTTCGTCGTCCATACCGTCGAAGTCTTCGGAGCCGAAGTCGAGCATGTCGGTTAAGTCGCCGACAGTGGCTACTAAGTGGGTGGTGGGTGGGCAGCGAATTTCTTCGTCGACCGCATCCCATTCTAGCCGGACATAGTTTGGCCAAGGTTCTCCTGACAAGGAGAGAGACCTTAATGAATTTAGCACATCTCCGAAAGGTGAGTGCTGAAAGATATCCGCGGAGGTGAACTCCATGATAGGCGCCCAGTCGGATTCAGCGGGCATGGATACGAGCGGCTCAGAGTCTGTGGCCGGAGATGAATCCAGTGGTTTGGCGACACGGCTCTCGTAAGGGGTGAAGTCAGTATCCGGCTCTAACGCCACTGAGAGTGCGGCCTCCATGGCGGGGTCCATCCCTCCGCTCTCGGATGGCGCGACTTGCTCCGGATTGATGGACGAAGTAGTTGCGGTTGTGATCTCCCGAACATTGTTCGACGGCAGGGTTACGTCATGCTCGTCAAGACTGTACGGCGCATCCGACATGGGCTCGAATCCGTCGAAGATCAAGTCTCCGCGGATGTCGGCCATGTAGTTCAAGTTTCCGAATTTGACCTGATGGCCAGGGGCGTAGCTCTCAATCTACTCTAGAAGGCCAAGCGAATTGGCCCGCAGTGCAAAGCCGCCGAATATGAAGGTCTGTCCGGGGAGGAAAGCCTCACCCTGGACCGCATCGCTAGCGATGATCGAAGGAGCCATCAAGCCCTATGGTGACGACATAGTGGAACTCTCAATGAAAGCACCAATGTCGGTGTCAAAACCGGCGGATCTCTGGTAGGGGTCCCGAACTGTGTGTCTAAGGCGGATGGTAACAGGAGGCAGGGGACACGATGTTTACCCAGGTTCGGGCCCTCTTGATGGAGGTAATACCCTACGTTCTGCTTGCTTGTTATTCATGATATGAGTATTACAAGAGTCGATCTACCACGAGATCAGAGAGGCTAAACCCTAAAAGCTAGCATATGGTATGATTGTATGTTGTCCTACGGACTAAAACCCTCCGGTTTATATAGACACCGGAGGGGGCTAGGGTTACACAAGGTCGGTTACAAAGGAGGAGATATACATATCCGTATTACCTAGCTTGCCTTCCACGCTGTCGGCGTTCTGGGAACGGGGGTCCCCAAACTTGCTTGCAGCGTGGCTCGAGTGGGGGCCCAGCGTGGGCTAGTTTCATTAGCTCAAACTCAAGACCCTCGCGAGGGGCCAAGCCCTGTGGGGTGGACAACAGGAAGCTTCCTCAGGAGCATCCTCATCAGGCAGGCTCGCGAGGAGGCGAAGAGATCAAGGCAGGGGCACCTCGCGAGGAGCCCGTGACGCAAGCCATGACGATCGAGATCAGGCGGGCGCCAGCGGGCACCGGCCTGTGAAGTTGTCCTTGTTCCCCTTCAGTGCAAAGGGAACAAGCACAGTCCAAGGCATCGGGCAAAAGTTACCAATTCCGGTGCAACCGAGGACCAAGACCAGCAGAGCGCAGGACGGAGGTCAATCGTGGAGCCCAAAGACGGCGTCATCACAGTGCTTTTGGCAGCCGAAGACCACCTTTGGTCAGGATAACTTGTACTAGATGTTCCCTTCAAAATGGCCAATGGCCGCCCTTCCCCGCTCACATTTTGGGGAAGAGACCAGGGCCTCTATAAGTAGGACTAGCCACCATAGAGGGAAGGGGATCCGGACCAAGTAGAACATACCACACCAGCTCAAGAACACCTCTCGCGAGGCCGTTCTTCCCCCTGTATTGTTCATCATCAGCCCCTGAGGCAATCCCCCACACCACACACTGGAGTAGGGTATTACACCACATTGGTGGCATGAACCAGTATAAACCTCGTGTCCCTTGTGTGTTCTTCTTTCTAGCCTAGATTTCTTGCGAGCCATAGAAGCGTGAGTCGGTAGGGGAAAGATCTCCGTGCGCACCCCAGAGTTCGAACCTTAACGGTCTGCCGGAACCCGGAATCCGACATTTGGCGCGCCAGGTAGGGGTGCGCCGGAGTTCTCCCTCTCGACAACCCGCTCTCCACCAACATCGCGTTTCGCCCCCATGGGGGACAACGCGCCGCCCGCTCCGGCAACCGATGCCGGCACTGGGGCCGGGGGGCTCCGAGCCTTGGCCCCCACCTTGCGATAGGTGCAGTGGACGCACAAATTCAAGCCTGAGACGCCGCCGTGCTACAACGACGCGACGGATCCGCTGGTTTTCCTGCTGGCGTATGAGGAGGCTGTCCTCAAAGCCGGGGGCGACGACCAAGTGATGGCCAACTGGTTCCCCATGTCCCTTGCCGGTGACCCGCGCGCATGGCTCCTCCACCCGCCGACGACTTCTGGGCCCTCCTGGGAGGAGCCGCGCGACCTCTTGAAAGTGCAACTATCCCTAGGTGGTTTTGGTAATTCATAACAACATATAGCTCATTGAGCTAATGCTATTCCAAGATGATATTTCAGGAAAGCTCAATGATTGGCATGGCATGGATGTGAAAGTGGAACCCTCAAAATGCTAAGGACAAAGGATTGGCTCAAGCTCAAAAGCTCAAGACTCTTCATTTTATATTTTAGTGATCCAAGATCACATTGAGTCTTTAGGAAAAGCCAATACTATCAAGGAGGGATGAGGTGTTGCTTAATGAGCCTCTTGCTTCATGTGCTTAGTGATATGCTCCAAAACCCTCAACTACTTTCCCATATCCACATATGACCTAAACCCTAAGCCAAACTCGGTCCTACCGATTCTTTCTATCCGGCGCCACCGAGTTTCACTTGTCATAAGCCACTGCCAAACCCTAGCAATTCGGTTCTACCGATAGGGATCTCGGTCTCACCGAGATGGGATTGCAAACTCTCTGTTTCCCTTTCGTAACTTTTCGGTCTCACCGAAAAAGCGAATCGGTCCCACCGAGATTGCAGTGTAAACTCTGTTTCCTTTTTGTAACTTTTCGGTCTCACCGAAAGAGCAAATCGGTCCCACCGAGTTTACCTGACCAACTCTCTGGTTAGCTTATTACCAAACTTCGGTCTCACCGAGTTTGTGTAATCGGTCTCACCGAGATTACGTTATGCCCAAACCCTAACCATATCGGTCCCTACCGAGTTGCATGTCAGTCCCACCGAAAATCTCTAACGGTCACTAGGTTTACTTTTCGGTCCGACCGAGTTTGTTGATTCGGTCCCACCGAGATTGGAAAACTGTGTGTAACGGTTGGATTTTGTGTGGAGGCTATATATACCCCTCCACCTCCTCTTCATTCGTGGAGAGAGCCATCAGAACACATACACAATTCCAACTCATATGTTCTGAGAGAGAACCACCTACTCATGTGTTGAAGACCAAGATATTCCATTCCTACCATATGAATCTTGATCTCTAGCCTTCCCCAAGTTGCTTTCCACTCAAATCTTCTTTCCACAAAATCCAAATCCTATGAGAGAGAGTTGAGTGTTGGGGAGACTATCATTTGAAGCACAAGAGCAAGGAGTTCATTACCTACACACCATTTGTTACTTCTTGGAGAGTGGTGTCTCCTAGATTGGCTAGGTGTCACTTGGGAGCCTCCGACAAGATTGTGGAGTTGAACCAAGGAGTTTGTAAGGGCAAGGAGATCGCCTACTTCGAAGATCTACCGCTAGTGAGGCAAGTCCTTCGTGGGCGATGGCCATGGTGGGATAGACAAGGTTGCTACTTCGTGGACCCTTCGTGGGTGGAGCCCTCCGTGGACTCGCGCGACCGTTACCCTTCGTGGGTTGAAGTCTCCATCAACGTGGATGTAGGATAGCACCACCTATCCGAACCACGGGAAAAACATCCGTGTCTCCAATTGCGTTTGAATTCTCCAAACCCTTCCCTTTACATTCTTGCAAGTTGCATGCTTTACTTTCCGCTGCCAATATACTCTTTGCATGCTTGCTTGAATTGTGTGATGATTGCTTGACTTGTCCTACAATAGCTAAAATCTGCCAAGAACTAAAATTGGGAAAAGGTTAAGTTTTTATTTGGTCAAGTAGTCTAATCACCCCCCTCTAGACATACTTTCGATCCTACAAGTGGTATCAGAGCTTTGGTCTCCATTTGCTTGATCTCCATAGCTTTTGGTGGTCATAGCCTTGGTTTCACAACCTAGGAGAGTATGGCGTCTAGCGAGGGAAATTACACCGTAGAGGTCCTTACTTTGATGGTACTAATTTTGCTAGTTGGAAGCATAAAATGAAAATGCATATTCTTGGACATAACCCCGCCGTTTGGGCTATTGTGTGTGTTGGTTTGCAAGGTGAATTCTTTGATGGGAAAGAACCAAACCGTGAAGCTACCGCGGATGAGTTGAAGATGTTGCAATACAATGCTCAAGCTTGTGATATTCTCTTCAACGGATTGTGCCCCGAAGAATTCAACAAAATCAGCCGTCTTGAGAATGCAAAGGAAATTTGGACTTTGATTGATATGCACGAAGGTACCGACTCCGTCAAGGAATCCAAGTTGGATGTGCTTCAAAGTCAACTTGACAAGTTTCAAAATGAAGGATGGTGAAGGTGTCGCTGAAATGTACTCTAGGCTTGCTCTCATCACAAATGAGATTGCCGGCTTAGGAAGTGAAGAGATGACCGATAGATTCATCATCAAGAAGATTAAGAGCCTTGGATGGAAAATATGATACCGTGTGCACATTGATCCAAATGATGCCCAATTACAAAGATCTCAAGCCAACGGAATTGGAAGAATTGTTGCTCATGAGATGTCACTAAGGATAAAGAGGAACTTCACAACAAATCAAGTGGTGCTACAAAGCCTCATGTGAAGCCCCTACATCATCAAGTGAGAAAAAAACTTCAATGAAGAATTGAGCTTAATGGTGAAGAACTTCAACAAGTTCTACAAGAGTAGAAGCAAAGATAGAAGCTTCAAGTCAAGGTCCTACAATGACAAAAGATCTTCTAGTCGAGAGCGAAACTGCTACAGTTGTGGAAGACCCGGACACTATTCCAATGAGTGTACGGCTCCCTACAAGAGAAGAGAAGATTCTCCAAAAAGAAGAAGCAAAGGATCACCACCAAGAGAGAGAAGGAGTAGAGATGATCGTTATGAACGAAGATACTCACGGAGAAGCAAGGATTCGGAAAGGAAGGAAAAATCATCAAGGAGCTACACAAAACGAAGACATCAAGCTCATGTTGGTGAATGGGTATCCGGCTCCGACTCCGACAGCCACTCCGAGAGAAGTTATCACTCCGACTCCGAAGATACTCAAGATGAAGGTGTTGCCGGTCTAGCACTTGTGTCAACCAACTCCTACGACATATTTGACTCACCAAATGAAGGAATTGGAAGATGCTTCATGGCCAAAGGTCCTAAGGTAACACACCCCGAGTATGTTGATTTCAATAGTGATGAAGATGACTTGTTAGGTGATGATTTGCTTGTTGACAACTCTAGTGATGAATACTATGATGAAACGTCAATTAATCATGCTAATCAAGATAAAACGAATGACAATGATAAGGAGAAGATATTGAGGCTCTACTAAAGAACTAAACACTCTTAAGTTAGCTCATGAAACTATCTTCGAAGATCATCGAAAACTTTTAAGAGCTCATGAGAAATTACGCTTTGAAAAGCTCAATCTTGAGCAAGAGCATGAGTTCTTAAAAGCAATCAATGATGATCTCCGCAAGAAAAGTTCTTCTTACATTGCCAAGCGTTTACTCTTATCCACTTACATGCCTCAAGTCAAGTCTAGTAACAAGAACAAGAAAGATTCTTCCTCTAGCAGTAACAATGATCATGCTAAATCCAATATTGTTGCTTCTAGTAGTTCTCTTGATTCCACTAATGATTCTCTTAGCCAAGTTACACTTGAGCAAGAAAATAGCTTATTGAAGGGAATTATAGAGAAAGGAGTGTACAAAAGCCTTGCCGGGAGTAAGCAATTCGAGGAAATTGTGCGCAAGCAAGGAATGCACCGGAAGAATCAAGGTGTTGGTTTTGAACGAAAGTTCAATGCCAATGGAGTTGAGTGGGAAGAAGATCAATACCCCAAGACAAAGTTTGTTCCTCAACAAGAGAAGTATGATACTTCTTTCAAGGGGACACAAGCTCAAGATGATCTTCCACCACAAGACTACAAGCAAAAAGGCAAGGACAAGCTTCAAGAGGAAATTGATGCATTTGAAGAAGCTCCTAAGACCTTAGTCAAGTGGATTCCCAAGACTACTTCAAGTTCCACTTCATCAAGTACGACTACAACTCCAAGGATTCCCATCAAGATGTGTGGATCCAAAAGAAGAAGAACTAGAGAGTTCTTGAGGGTGACTCCGCCAACATACTTCACTCTTATCATTTT